>NW_026991218.1:0-100000 GCF_036250125.1 Pseudopipra pipra
TCCGTACGGTCCTGACTCTTTCTGTGCCCTGTCTTCTGGGAAACGACATGCAGTGCAAAAAGCCATTCTGACGGCTTTTTGTCCTTATCTCCAAGCCAGTGTCTGCAGGCAGAGCCCAGGGGTACTAGGACACATTGGTGGAGACAACGGAAGGCAGTGAGATCATCAGAATGTGTTCACACGCCAACCTCCGGATCGGCCATTTTATCCCTTTCTACCGGCAGCTCCCGGGTCACAGCCCCGAACTCCTCGCGCGCGCTGCTAAAGGGTGCATGCAGAGAGCTGCGTACGCCAGCGGGGCGGCTGTCGTTGTCGGGACACGGACGTTGGACCTTCCTCTGACTCTCCGGACCCCGCCTTGGAGACACGGCGCTGTATTCCTTCGCCCTGGCAGACAGGGATTCATTGACACGGTCGTCTTGGGAGCTTTCAGGGGATTTTCTTCGAAATGCACAACTCGTTTAATAGTTTCTACAGGGCAGCAATGAAGCGCCCCTACGAAAAAAGGGCGTTTCACTACTACACAAAGCACGGACCGCAGGAGTTCTCTAAAGGACAGAGAGAAAAGCAAGGGAAAAGAATGGCTTCACAAAAATAAGAGTGGTGAGTGTTTCGTGGGAATGCTTTATGGAGCAGAGGGGGGGACGGACGGGAGGTTAGTTGGGAGACGGAGCTCTGTGAAGAACCTGCCAGGCAGGACGGCAGCCTCGAGGGACGTGCACGGCCACCTCATTCGCGGCCACCACGGTCCCCGGGCGCCAGCCTTGCGCCCCGAGCAGAACCGCGGCCAGCGCCGCCAGGCCCGCTCCCCAAAGAGCCGCATCCAGCGATCCGCCGCCCGGCCTCCCGCTGCCCCCAACAGCCCCGTCTCTCTGCTCCGGCCGGGCCGCCTCCTCTCCCTCCTCTGCTTTCTTCTCCCTCCCCTGCCCTCCTCAACCAGTTCCGCCTCGGCACTCTGCCCCTCAACTTGCTGCAGATGTGCTGCTTCCACCACCATCCAGTTCAGGTGGGACAGGCTCTTCTCTTGTCCTCTGAGCAAGAGGAGCAGGAGGAGGGGGGACACAGAAGAGATCTCCTCACAGAGGCTGCATCGCCAGGAAGTCCAAAGAAGTTCGGAGATTCTGTGCCCCGTCCGAGCTTTCTCTGGGGATGCTGCTTCTCCCATGCACTGCCTCGCCGTAGCACTCGTAGCACAGCCCCTGACAAAAGCCCAGGTGGTCTTCGTCGCTAGCAGAATTGCTCCTGCTGCCAACAGGGATGCTCCTCGAGACAGACCAGGAGAGGCTGACCCGGGGAGCTGAGCCGGGAGGGATGTTCTGCGTCTCGTGCCCCTCGAGCATTCTCAAAAGCGCCTGCCGTGGAGGACAATTCAGGAGTCCCCCCGGGCCAGCAAAAGAGAGATGAGAAGGAAGAGATGATGGCCACGAAAAAAGCTCATGGTCTGTCAATCTTGAACTCCTCGAGACCAATCCTCAGTCCTCCCACCTAGCCCGGCCCCGCCGCCTCCGCGGCGCAGAGCTCAGACCGCCACCCCGCTGCCGCCGCTCTCACCGGCCCTCCGCATCCAGCCCGCACCCGACGAGAGCCCGAGAGGCGTCGGCGCCCCGGTACAGTACCCGGGCTGAGTTGGATGAGGAGGACCGTGGACGGAGACGAGAAGAGTGGACGGAGACGAAGACAGAGGAGAGAGAGGAGGCGGAGAGGAGGCAGAGAGGAGGTGGCCCGGCCGGAGCAGAGACGGGGCTATCGGAGGCAGCGAGAAGCCGTGCGGCGGATGGGCGCATTCGGCGCCGGCGGAGAGCGGGACTGGCGGCGCTGGCCGCGGTTCTGCTCGGTGCGCAAGGTTGGCATCCGGCGACCGGGGGGCCGCGGCTGGAGTTGCCGTGCCGGTCTTTCCAGGGAGGGAGGCTGCCGTCCTGCCTGGCAGGTTCTTCACAGAGCTCCGTCTCCCAACTAGCCTCCCGTCCGTCCCTCCAACCGCTCCATAAAGTATTCCCTCGGAACACTCACCGGTCTTTTCTTTTTCGTGCCGTTCCCGTTTCCTTGCTTTACTCTCGGTCTTTCAGAGACCTCCTGCAGTCCTTCCTTCCCCTTTTCTACTTTCCTTTCTCTCTTGCTTAGCTCAGTCGTGCAGCTTCCCATTCTTCAGTGACTCCAAAAATCCACCTCTCTTTCCCGCACTCAACTCTCCAGCAAATTCTAATGGGCACTTCCACAACTGCACACCTTGACAGTCTCGTCAAATTCTTCTCCGTACGGTCCTGACTCTTTCTGTGCCCTGTCTTCTGGGAAACGACATGCAGTGCAAAAAGCCATTCTGACGGCTTTTTGTCGTTATCTCCAAGCCAGTGTCTGCAGGCAGAGCCCAGGGGTACTAGGACACATTGGTGGAGACAACGGAAGGCAGTGAGATCATCAGAAAGTGTTCACACGCCAACCTCCGGATCGGCCATTTTATCCCTTTCTACCGCCAGCTCCCGGGTCACAGCCCCGAACTCCTCGCGCGCGCTGCTAAAGGGTGCATGCAGAGAGCTGCGTGCGCCAGTGGGGCGGCTGTCGTTGTCGGGACACGGACGTTGGACCTTCCTCTGACTCTCCGGACCCCGCCTTGGAGACACGGCGCTGTATTCCTTCGCCCTGGCAGACAGGGATTCATTGACACGGTCGTCTTGGGAGCTTTCAGGGGATTTTCTTAGAAATGCACAACTCGTTTAATAGTTTCTACAGGGCAGCAATGAAGCGCCCCTACGAAAAAAGGGCGTTTCACTACTACACAAAGCACGGACCGCAGGAGTTCTCTAAAGGACAGAGAGAAAAGCAAGGGAAAAGAATGGCTTCACAAAAATAAGAGTGGTGAGTGTTTCGTGGGTATGCTTTATGGAGCAGAGGGGGGGACGGACGGGAGGCTAGTTGGGAGACGGAGTTCTGTGAAGAACCTGCCAGGCAGGACGGCAGCCTCGAGGGACGTGCACGGCCACCTCATTCGCGGCCACCACGGTCCCCGGGCGCCAGCCTTGCGCCCCGAGCAGAACCGCGGCCAGCGCCGCCAGGCCCGCTCCCCAAAGAGCCGCATCCAGCGATCCGCCGCCCGGCCTCCCGCTGCCCCCAACAGCCCCGTCTCTCTGCTCCGGCCGGGCCGCCTCCTCTCCGCCTCCTCTCCCTCCTCTGCTTTCTTCTCCCTCCCCTGCCCTCCTCAACCAGTTCCGCCTCGGCACTCTGCCCCTCAACTTGCTGCAGATGTGCTGCTTCCACCACATCCAGTTCAGGTGGGACAGGCTCTTCTCTTGTCCTCTGAGCAAGAGGAGCAGGAGGAGGGGGGACACAGAAGAGATCTCCTCACAGAGGCTGCATCGCCAGGAAGTCCAAAGAAGTTCGGAGATTCTGTGCCCCGTCCGAGCTTTCTCTGGGGATGCTGCTTCTCCCATGCACTGCCTCGCCGTAGCACTCGTAGCACAGCCCCTGACAAAAGCCCAGGTGGTCTTCGTCGCTAGCAGAATTGCTCCTGCTGCCAGCAGGGATGCTCCTCGAGACAGACCAGGAGAGGCTGACCCGGGGAGCTGAGCCGGGAGGGATGTTCTGCGCCTCGTGCCCCTCGAGCATTCTCAAAAGCGCCTGCCGTGGAGGACAATTCAGGAGTCCCCCCGGGCCAGCAAAAGAGAGATGAGAAGGAAGAGATGATGGCCACGAAAAAAGCTCATGGTCTGTCAATCTTGAACTCCTCGAGACCAATCCCCAGTCCTCCCACCTAGCCCGGCCCCGCCGCCTCCGCGGCGCAGAGCTCAGACCGCCGCCCCGCTGCCGCCGCTCTCGCCGGCCCTCCGCATCCAGCCCGCACCCGACGAGAGCCCGAGAGGCGTCGGCGCCCCGGTACAGTACCCGGGCTGAGTTGGATGAGGAGGACCGTGGACGGAGACGAGAAGAGTGGACGGAGACGAAGACAGAGGAGAGAGAGGAGGCGGAGAGGAGGCAGAGAGGAGGCGGCCCGGCCGGAGCAGAGACGGGGCTATCGGAGGCAGCGAGAAGCCGTGCGGCGGATGGGCGCATTCGGCGCCGGCGGAGAGCGGGACTGGCGGCGCTGGCCGCGGTTCTGCTCGGTGCGCAAGGTTGGCATCCGGCGACCGGGGGGCCGCGGCTGGAGTTGCCGTGCCGGTCTTTCCAGGGAGGGAGGCTGCCGTCCTGCCTGGCAGGTTCTTCACAGAGCTCCGTCTCCCAACTAGCCTCCCGTCCGTCCCTCCCTCCGCTCCATAAAGTATTCCCTCGGAACACTCACCGGTCTTTTCTTTTTCGTGCCGTTCCCGTTTCCTTGCTTTACTCTCGGTCTTTCAGAGACCTCCTGCAGTCCTTCCTTCCCCTTTTCTACTTTCCTTTCTCTCTTGCTTAGCTCAGTCGTGCAGCTTCCCATTCTTCAGTGACTCCAAAAATCCACCTCTCTTTCCCGCACTCAACTCTCCAGCAAATTCTAATGGGCACTTCCACAACTGCACACCTTGACAGTCTCGTCAAATTCTTCTCCGTACGGTCCTGACTCTTTCTGTGCCCTGTCTTCTGGGAAACGACATGCAGTGCAAAAAGCCATTCTGACGGCTTTTTGTCGTTATCTCCAAGCCAGTGTCTGCAGGCAGAGCCCAGGGGTACTAGGACACATTGGTGGAGACAACGGAAGGCAGTGAGATCATCAGAAAGTGTTCACACGCCAACCTCCGGATCGGCCATTTTATCCCTTTCTACCGGCAGCTCCCGGGTCACAGCCCCGAACTCCTCGCGCGCGCTGCTAAAGGGTGCATGCCGAGAGCTGCGTGCGCCAGTGGGGCGGCTGTCGTTGTCGGGACACGGACGTTGGACCTTCCTCTGACTCTCCGGACCCCGCCTTGGAGACACGGCGCTGTATTCCTTCGCCCTGGCAGACAGGGATTCATTGACACGGTCGTCTTGGGAGCTTTCAGGGGATTTTCTTAGAAATGCACAACTCGTTTAATAGTTTCTACAGGGCAGCAATGAAGCGCCCCTACGAAAAAAGGGCGTTTCACTACTACACAAAGCACGGACCGCAGGAGTTCTCTAAAGGACAGAGAGAAAAGCAAGGGAAAAGAATGGCTTCACAAAAATAAGAGTGGTGAGTGTTTCGTGGGTATGCTTTATGGAGCAGAGGGGGGGACGGACGGGAGGCTAGTTGGGAGACGGAGTTCTGTGAAGAACCTGCCAGGCAGGACGGCAGCCTCGAGGGACGTGCACGGCCACCTCATTCGCGGCCACCACGGTCCCCGGGCGCCAGCCTTGCGCCCCGAGCAGAACCGCGGCCAGCGCCGCCAGGCCCGCTCCCCAAAGAGCCGCATCCAGCGATCCGCCGCCCGGCCTCCCGCTGCCCCCAACAGCCCCGTCTCTCTGCTCCGGCCGGGCCGCCTCCTCTCCGCCTCCTCTCCCTCCTCTGCTTTCTTCTCCCTCCCCTGCCCTCCTCAACCAGTTCCGCCTCGGCACTCTGCCCCTCAACTTGCTGCAGATGTGCTGCTTCCACCACATCCAGTTCAGGTGGGACAGGCTCTTCTCTTGTCCTCTGAGCAAGAGGAGCAGGAGGAGGGGGGACACAGAAGAGATCTCCTCACAGAGGCTGCATCGCCAGGAAGTCCAAAGAAGTTCGGAGATTCTGTGCCCCGTCCGAGCTTTCTCTGGGGATGCTGCTTCTCCCATGCACTGCCTCGCCGTAGCACTCGTAGCACAGCCCCTGACAAAAGCCCAGGTGGTCTTCGTCGCTAGCAGAATTGCTCCTGCTGCCAGCAGGGATGCTCCTCGAGACAGACCAGGAGAGGCTGACCCGGGGAGCTGAGCCGGGAGGGATGTTCTGCGCCTCGTGCCCCTCGAGCATTCTCAAAAGCGCCTGCCGTGGAGGACAATTCAGGAGTCCCCCCGGGCCAGCAAAAGAGAGATGAGAAGGAAGAGATGATGGCCACGAAAAAAGCTCATGGTCTGTCAATCTTGAACTCCTCGAGACCAATCCCCAGTCCTCCCACCTAGCCCGGCCCCGCCGCCTCCGCGGCGCAGAGCTCAGACCGCCGCCCCGCTGCCGCCGCTCTCGCCGGCCCTCCGCATCCAGCCCGCACCCGACGAGAGCCCGAGAGGCGTCGGCGCCCCGGTACAGTACCCGGGCTGAGTTGGATGAGGAGGACCGTGGACGGAGACGAGAAGAGTGGACGGAGACGAAGACAGAGGAGAGAGAGGAGGCGGAGAGGAGGCAGAGAGGAGGCGGCCCGGCCGGAGCAGAGACGGGGCTATCGGAGGCAGTGAGAAGCCGTGCGGCGGATGGGCGCATTCGGCGCCGGCGGAGAGCGGGACTGGCGGCGCTGGCCGCGGTTCTGCTCGGTGCGCAAGGTTGGCATCCGGCGACCGGGGGGCCGCGGCTGGAGTTGCCGTGCCGGTCTTTCCAGGGAGGGAGGCTGCCGTCCTGCCTGGCAGGTTCTTCACAGAGCTCCGTCTCCCAACTAGCCTCCCGTCCGTCCCTCCCTCCGCTCCATAAAGTATTCCCTCGGAACACTCACCGGTCTTTTCTTTTTCGTGCCGTTCCCGTTTCCTTGCTTTACTCTCGGTCTTTCAGAGACCTCCTGCAGTCCTTCCTTCCCCTTTTCTACTTTCCTTTCTCTCTTGCTTAGCTCAGTCGTGCAGCTTCCCATTCTTCAGTGACTCCAAAAATCCACCTCTCTTTCCCGCACTCAACTCTCCAGCAAATTCTAATGGGCACTTCCACAACTGCACACCTTGACAGTCTCGTCAAATTCTTCTCCGTACGGTCCTGACTCTTTCTGTGCCCTGTCTTCTGGGAAACGACATGCAGTGCAAAAAGCCATTCTGACGGCTTTTTGTCGTTATCTCCAAGCCAGTGTCTGCAGGCAGAGCCCAGGGGTACTAGGACACATTGGTGGAGACAACGGAAGGCAGTGAGATCATCAGAAAGTGTTCACACGCCAACCTCCGGATCGGCCATTTTATCCCTTTCTACCGGCAGCTCCCGGGTCACAGCCCCGAACTCCTCGCGCGCGCTGCTAAAGGGTGCATGCAGAGAGCTGCGTGCGCCAGCGGGGCGGCTGTCGTTGTCGGGACACGGACGTTGGACCTTCCTCTGACTCTCCGGACCCCGCCTTGGAGACACGGCGCTGTATTCCTTCGCCCTGGCAGACAGGGATTCATTGACACGGTCGTCTTGGGAGCTTTCAGGGGATTTTCTTCGAAATGCACAACTCGTTTAATAGTTTCTACAGGGCAGCAATGAAGCGCCCCTACGAAAAAAGGGCGTTTCACTACTACACAAAGCACGGACCGCAGGAGTTCTCTAAAGGACAGAGAGAAAAGCAAGGGAAAAGAATGGCTTCACAAAAATAAGAGTGGTGAGTGTTTCGTGGGTATGCTTTATGGAGCAGAGGGGGGGACGGACGGGAGGCTAGTTGGGAGACGGAGTTCTGTGAAGAACCTGCCAGGCAGGACGGCAGCCTCGAGGGACGTGCACGGCCACCTCATTCGCGGCCACCACGGTCCCCGGGCGCCAGCCTTGCGCCCCGAGCAGAACCGCGGCCAGCGCCGCCAGGCCCGCTCCCCAAAGAGCCGCATCCAGCGATCCGCCGCCCGGCCTCCCGCTGCCCCCAACAGCCCCGTCTCTCTGCTCCGGCCGGGCCGCCTCCTCTCCGCCTCCTCTCCCTCCTCTGCTTTCTTCTCCCTCCCCTGCCCTCCTCAACCAGTTCCGCCTCGGCACTCTGCCCCTCAACTTGCTGCAGATGTGCTGCTTCCACCACATCCAGTTCAGGTGGGACAGGCTCTTCTCTTGTCCTCTGAGCAAGAGGAGCAGGAGGAGGGGGGACACAGAAGAGATCTCCTCACAGAGGCTGCATCGCCAGGAAGTCCAAAGAAGTTCGGAGATTCTGTGCCCCGTCCGAGCTTTCTCTGGGGATGCTGCTTCTCCCATGCACTGCCTCGCCGTAGCACTCGTAGCACAGCCCCTGACAAAAGCCCAGGTGGTCTTTGTCGCTAGCAGAATTGCTCCTGCTGCCAGCAGGGATGCTCCTCGAGACAGACCAGGAGAGGCTGACCCGGGGAGCTGAGCCGGGAGGGATGTTCTGCGCCTCGTGCCCCTCGAGCATTCTCAAAAGCGCCTGCCGTGGAGGACAATTCAGGAGTCCCCCCGGGCCAGCAAAAGAGAGATGAGAAGGAAGAGATGATGGCCACGAAAAAAGCTCATGGTCTGTCAATCTTGAACTCCTCGAGACCAATCCCCAGTCCTCCCACCTAGCCCGGCCCCGCCGCCTCCGCGGCGCAGAGCTCAGACCGCCGCCCCGCTGCCGCCGCTCTCGCCGGCCCTCCGCATCCAGCCCGCACCCGACGAGAGCCCGAGAGGCGTCGGCGCCCCGGTACAGTACCCGGGCTGAGTTGGATGAGGAGGACCGTGGACGGAGACGAGAAGAGTGGACGGAGACGAAGACAGAGGAGAGAGAGGAGGCGGAGAGGAGGCAGAGAGGAGGCGGCCCGGCCGGAGCAGAGACGGGGCTATCGGAGGCAGCGAGAAGCCGTGCGGCGGATGGGCGCATTCGGCGCCGGCGGAGAGCGGGACTGGCGGCGCTGGCCGCGGTTCTGCTCGGTGCGCAAGGTTGGCATCCGGCGACCGGGGGGCCGCGGCTGGAGTTGCCGTGCCGGTCTTTCCAGGGAGGGAGGCTGCCGTCCTGCCTGGCAGGTTCTTCACAGAGCTCCGTCTCCCAACTAGCCTCCCGTCCGTCCCTCCCTCCGCTCCATAAAGTATTCCCTCGGAACACTCACCGGTCTTTTCTTTTTCGTGCCGTTCCCGTTTCCTTGCTTTACTCTCGGTCTTTCAGAGACCTCCTGCAGTCCTTCCTTCCCCTTTTCTACTTTCCTTTCTCTCTTGCTTAGCTCAGTCGTGCAGCTTCCCATTCTTCAGTGACTCCAAAAATCCACCTCTCTTTCCCGCACTCAATTCTCCAGCAAATTCTAATGGGCACTTCCACAACTGCACACCTTGACAGTCTCGTCAAATTCTTCTCCGTACGGTCCTGACTCTTTCTGTGCCCTGTCTTCTGGGAAACGACATGCAGTGCAAAAAGCCATTCTGACGGCTTTTTGTCGTTATCTCCAAGCCAGTGTCTGCAGGCAGAGCCCAGGGGTACTAGGACACATTGGTGGAGACAACGGAAGGCAGTGAGATCATCAGAAAGTGTTCACACGCCAACCTCCGGATCGGCCATTTTATCCCTTTCTACCGGCAGCTCCCGGGTCACAGCCCCGAACTCCTCGCGCGCGCTGCTAAAGGGTGCATGCAGAGAGCTGCGTGCGCCAGCGGGGCGTCTGTCGTTGTCGGGAGACGGACGTTGGACCTTCCTCTGACTCTCCGGACCCCGCCTTGGGGACACGGCGCTGTATTCCTTCGCCCTGGCAGACAGGGATTCATTGACACGGTCGTCTTGGGAGCTTTCAGGGGATTTTCTTCGAAATGCACAACTCGTTTAATAGTTTCTACAGGGCAGCAATGAAGCGCCCCTACGAAAAAAGGGCGTTTCACTACTACACAAAGCACGGACCGCAGGAGTTCTCTAAAGGACAGAGAGAAAAGCAAGGGAAAAGAATGGCTTCACAAAAATAAGAGTGGTGAGTGTTTCGTGGGAATGCTTTATGGAGCAGAGGGGGGGACGGACGGGAGGTTAGTTGGGAGACGGAGCTCTGTGAAGAACCTGCCAGGCAGGACGGCAGCCTCGAGGGACGTGCACGGCCACCTCATTCGCGGCCACCACGGTCCCCGGGCGCCAGCCTTGCGCCCCGAGCAGAACCGCGGCCAGCGCCGCCAGGCCCGCTCCCCAAAGAGCCGCATCCAGCGATCCGCCACCCGGCCTCCCGCTGCCCCCAACAGCCCCGTCTCTCTGCTCCGGCCGGGCCGCCTCCTCTCCGCCTCCTCTCCCTCCTCTGCTTTCTTCTCCCTCCCCTGCCCTCCTCAACCAGTTCCGCCTCGGCACTCTGCCCCTCAACTTGCTGCAGATGTGCTGCTTCCACCACATCCAGTTCAGGTGGGACAGGCTCTTCTCTTGTCCTCTGAGCAAGAGGAGCAGGAGGAGGGGGGACACAGAAGAGATCTCCTCACAGAGGCTGCATCGCCAGGAAGTCCAAAGAAGTTCGGAGATTCTGTGCCCCGTCCGAGCTTTCTCTGGGGATGCTGCTTCTCCCATGCACTGCCTCGGCGTAGCACTCGTAGCACAGCCCCTGACAAAAGCCCAGGTGGTCTTCGTCGCTAGCAGAATTGCTCCTGCTGCCAGCAGGGATGCTCCTCGAGACAGACCAGGAGAGGCTGACCCGGGGAGCTGAGCCGGGAGGGATGTTCTGCGCCTCGTGCCCCTCGAGCATTCTCAAAAGCGCCTGCCGTGGAGGACAATTCAGGAGTCCCCCCGGGCCAGCAAAAGAGAGATGAGAAGGAAGAGATGATGGCCACGAAAAAAGCTCATGGTCTGTCAATCTTGAACTCCTCGAGACCAATCCTCAGTCCTCCCACCTAGCCCGGCCCCGCCGCCTCCGCGGCGCAGAGCTCAGACCGCCGCCCCGCTGCCGCCGCTCTCGCCGGCCCTCCGCATCCAGCCCGCACCCGACGAGAGCCCGAGAGGCGTCGGCGCCCCGGTACAGTACCCGGGCTGAGTTGGATGAGGAGGACCGTGGACGGAGACGAGAAGAGTGGACGGAGACGAAGACAGAGGAGAGAGAGGAGGCGGAGAGGAGGCAGAGAGGAGGCGGCCCGGCCGGAGCAGAGACGGGGCTATCGGAGGCAGCGAGAAGCCGTGCGGCGGATGGGCGCATTCGGCGCCGGCGGAGAGCGGGACTGGCGGCGCTGGCCGCGGTTCTGCTCGGTGCGCAAGGTTGGCATCCGGCGACCGGGGGGCCGCGGCTGGAGTTGCCGTGCCGGTCTTTCCAGGGAGGGAGGCTGCCGTCCTGCCTGGCAGGTTCTTCACAGAGCTCCGTCTCCCAACTAGCCTCCCGTCCGTCCCTCCCTCCGCTCCATAAAGTATTCCCTCGGAACACTCACCGGTCTTTTCTTTTTCGTGCCGTTCCCGTTTCCTTGCTTTACTCTCGGTCTTTCAGAGACCTCCTGCAGTCCTTCCTTCCCCTTTTCTACTTTCCTTTCTCTCTTGCTTAGCTCAGTCGTGCAGCTTCCCATTCTTCAGTGACTCCAAAAATCCACCTCTCTTTCCCGCACTCAGCTCTCCAGCAAATTCTAATGGGCACTTCCACAACTGCACACCTTGACAGTCTCGTCAAATTCTTCTCCGTACGGTCCTGACTCTTTCTGTGCCCTGTCTTCTGGGAAACGACATGCAGTGCAAAAAGCCATTCTGACGGCTTTTTGTCGTTATCTCCAAGCCAGTGTCTGCAGGCAGAGCCCAGGGGTACTAGGACACATTGGTGGAGACAACGGAAGGCAGTGAGATCATCAGAAAGTGTTCACACGCCAACCTCCGGATCGGCCATTTTATCCCTTTCTACCGGCAGCTCCCGGGTCACAGCCCCGAACTCCTCGCGCGCGCTGCTAAAGGGTGCATGCAGAGAGCTGCGTGCGCCAGCGGGGCGGCTGTCGTTGTCGGGACACGGACGTTGGACCTTCCTCTGACTCTCCGGACCCCGCCTTGGAGACACGGCGCTGTATTCCTTCGCCCTGGCAGACAGGGATTCATTGACACGGTCGTCTTGGGAGCTTTCAGGGGATTTTCTTAGAAATGCACAACTCGTTTAATAGTTTCTACAGGGCAGCAATGAAGCGCCCCTACGAAAAAAGGGCGTTTCACTACTACACAAAGCACGGACCGCAGGAGTTCTCTAAAGGACAGAGAGAAAAGCAAGGGAAAAGAATGGCTTCACAAAAATAAGAGTGGTGAGTGTTTCGTGGGTATGCTTTATGGAGCAGAGGGGGGGACGGACGGGAGGCTAGTTGGGAGACGGAGTTCTGTGAAGAACCTGCCAGGCAGGACGGCAGCCTCGAGGGACGTGCACGGCCACCTCATTCGCGGCCACCACGGTCCCCGGGCGCCAGCCTTGCGCCCCGAGCAGAACCGCGGCCAGCGCCGCCAGGCCCGCTCCCCAAAGAGCCGCATCCAGCGATCCGCCGCCCGGCCTCCCGCTGCCCCCAACAGCCCCGTCTCTCTGCTCCGGCCGGGCCGCCTCCTCTCCGCCTCCTCTCCCTCCTCTGCTTTCTTCTCCCTCCCCTGCCCTCCTCAACCAGTTCCGCCTCGGCACTCTGCCCCTCAACTTGCTGCAGATGTGCTGCTTCCACCACATCCAGTTCAGGTGGGACAGGCTCTTCTCTTGTCCTCTGAGCAAGAGGAGCAGGAGGAGGGGGGACACAGAAGAGATCTCCTCACAGAGGCTGCATCGCCAGGAAGTCCAAAGAAGTTCGGAGATTCTGTGCCCCGTCCGAGCTTTCTCTGGGGATGCTGCTTCTCCCATGCACTGCCTCGCCGTAGCACTCGTAGCACAGCCCCTGACAAAAGCCCAGGTGGTCTTCGTCGCTAGCAGAATTGCTCCTGCTGCCAGCAGGGATGCTCCTCGAGACAGACCAGGAGAGGCTGACCCGGGGAGCTGAGCCGGGAGGGATGTTCTGCGCCTCGTGCCCCTCGAGCATTCTCAAAAGCGCCTGCCGTGGAGGACAATTCAGGAGTCCCCCCGGGCCAGCAAAAGAGAGATGAGAAGGAAGAGATGATGGCCACGAAAAAAGCTCATGGTCTGTCAATCTTGAACTCCTCGAGACCAATCCCCAGTCCTCCCACCTAGCCCGGCCCCGCCGCCTCCGCGGCGCAGAGCTCAGACCGCCGCCCCGCTGCCGCCGCTCTCGCCGGCCCTCCGCATCCAGCCCGCACCCGACGAGAGCCCGAGAGGCGTCGGCGCCCCGGTACAGTACCCGGGCTGAGTTGGATGAGGAGGACCGTGGACGGAGACGAGAAGAGTGGACGGAGACGAAGACAGAGGAGAGAGAGGAGGCGGAGAGGAGGCAGAGAGGAGGCGGCCCGGCCGGAGCAGAGACGGGGCTATCGGAGGCAGTGAGAAGCCGTGCGGCGGATGGGCGCATTCGGCGCCGGCGGAGAGCGGGACTGGCGGCGCTGGCCGCGGTTCTGCTCGGTGCGCAAGGTTGGCATCCGGCGACCGGGGGGCCGCGGCTGGAGTTGCCGTGCCGGTCTTTCCAGGGAGGGAGGCTGCCGTCCTGCCTGGCAGGTTCTTCACAGAGCTCCGTCTCCCAACTAGCCTCCCGTCCGTCCCTCCCTCCGCTCCATAAAGTATTCCCTCGGAACACTCACCGGTCTTTTCTTTTTCGTGCCGTTCCCGTTTCCTTGCTTTACTCTCGGTCTTTCAGAGACCTCCTGCAGTCCTTCCTTCCCCTTTTCTACTTTCCTTTCTCTCTTGCTTAGCTCAGTCGTGCAGCTTCCCATTCTTCAGTGACTCCAAAAATCCACCTCTCTTTCCCGCACTCAACTCTCCAGCAAATTCTAATGGGCACTTCCACAACTGCACACCTTGACAGTCTCGTCAAATTCTTCTCCGTACGGTCCTGACTCTTTCTGTGCCCTGTCTTCTGGGAAACGACATGCAGTGCAAAAAGCCATTCTGACGGCTTTTTGTCGTTATCTCCAAGCCAGTGTCTGCAGGCAGAGCCCAGGGGTACTAGGACACATTGGTGGAGACAACGGAAGGCAGTGAGATCATCAGAAAGTGTTCACACGCCAACCTCCGGATCGGCCATTTTATCCCTTTCTACCGGCAGCTCCCGGGTCACAGCCCCGAACTCCTCGCGCGCGCTGCTAAAGGGTGCATGCCGAGAGCTGCGTGCGCCAGCGGGGTGGCTGTCGTTGTCGGGAGATGGACGTTGGACCTTCCTCTAAGTCTCCGGACCCCGCCTTGGGGACACGGCGCTGTATTCCTTCGCCCTGGCAGACAGGGATTCATTGACACGGTCGTCTTGGGAGCTTTCAGGGGATTTTCTTCGAAATGCACAACTCGTTTAATAGTTTCTACAGGGCAGCAATGAAGCGCCCCTACGAAAAAAGGGCGTTTCACTACTACACAAAGCACGGACCGCAGGAGTTCTCTAAAGGACAGAGAGAAAAGCAAGGGAAAAGAATGGCTTCACAAAAATAAGAGTGGTGAGTGTTTCGTGGGAATGCTTTATGGAGCAGAGGGGGGGACGGACGGGAGGTTAGTTGGGAGACGGAGCTCTGTGAAGAACCTGCCAGGCAGGACGGCAGCCTCGAGGGACGTGCACGGCCACCTCATTCGCGGCCACCACGGTCCCCGGGCACCAGCCTTGCGCCCCGAGCAGAACCGCGGCCAGCGCCGCCAGGCCCGCTCCCCAAAGAGCCGCATCCAGCGATCCGCCGCCCGGCCTCCCGCTGCCCCCAACAGCCCCGTCTCTCTGCTCCGGCCGGGCCGCCTCCTCTCCGCCTCCTCTCCCTCCTCTGCTTTCTTCTCCCTCCCCTGCCCTCCTCAACCAGTTCCGCCTCGGCACTCTGCCCCTCCACTTGCTGCAGATGTGCTGCTTCCACCACATCCAGTTCAGGTGGGACAGGCTCTTCTCTTGTCCTCTGAGCAAGAGGAGCAGGAGGAGGGGGGACACAGAAGAGATCTCCTCACAGAGGCTGCATCGCCAGGAAGTCCAAAGAAGTTCGGAGATTCTGTGCCACGTCCGAGCTTTCTCTGGGGATGCTGCTTCTCCCATGCACTGCCTCGCCGTAGCACTCGTAGCACAGCCCCTGACAAAAGCCCAGGTGGTCTTTGTCGCTAGCAGAATTGCTCCTGCTGCCAGCAGGGATGCTCCTCGAGACAGACCAGGAGAGGCTGACCCGGGGAGCTGAGCCGGGAGGGATGTTCTGCGCCTCGTGCCCCTCGAGCATTCTCAAAAGCGCCTGCCGTGGAGGACAATTCAGGAGTCCCCCCGGGCCAGCAAAAGAGAGATGAGAAGGAAGAGATGATGGCCACGAAAAAAGCTCATGGTCTGTCAATCTTGAACTCCTCGAGACCAATCCTCAGTCCTCCCACCTAGCCCGGCCCCGCCGCCTCCGCGGCGCAGAGCTCAGACCGCCGCCCCGCTGCCGCCGCTCTCGCCGGCCCTCCGCATCCAGCCCGCACCCGACGAGAGCCCGAGAGGCGTCGGCGCCCCGGTACAGTACCCGGGCTGAGTTGGATGAGGAGGACCGTGGACGGAGACGAGAAGAGTGGACGGAGACGAAGACAGAGGAGAGAGAGGAGGCGGAGAGGAGGCAGAGAGGAGGCGACCCGGCCGGAGCAGAGACGGGGCTATCGGAGGCAGCGAGAAGCCGTGCGGCGGATGGGCGCATTCGGCGCCGGCGGAGAGCGGGACTGGCGGCGCTGGCCGCGGTTCTGCTCGGTGCGCAAGGTTGGCATCCGGCGACCGGGGGGCCGCGGCTGGAGTTGCCGTGCCGGTCTTTCCAGGGAGGGAGGCTGCCGTCCTGCCTGGCAGGTTCTTCACAGAGCTCCGTCTCCCAACTAGCCTCCCGTCCGTCCCTCCCTCCGCTCCATAAAGTATTCCCTCGGAACACTCACCGGTCTTTTCTTTTTCGTGCCGTTCCCGTTTCCTTGCTTTACTCTCGGTCTTTCAGAGACCTCCTGCAGTCCTTCCTTCCCCTTTTCTACTTTCCTTTCTCTCTTGCTTAGCTCAGTCGTGCAGCTTCCCATTCTTCAGTGACTCCAAAAATCCACCTCTCTTTCCCGCACTCAGCTCTCCAGCAAATTCTAATGGGCACTTCCACAACTGCACACCTTGACAGTCTCGTCAAATTCTTCTCCGTACGGTCCTGACTCTTTCTGTGCCCTGTCTTCTGGGAAACGACATGCAGTGCAAAAAGCCATTCTGACGGCTTTTTGTCCTTATCTCCAAGCCAGTGTCTGCAGGCAGAGCCCAGGGGTACTAGGACACATTGGTGGAGACAACGGAAGGCAGTGAGATCATCAGAATGTGTTCACACGCCAACCTCCGGATCGGCCATTTTATCCCTTTCTACCGGCAGCTCCCGGGTCACAGCCCCGAACTCCTCGCGCGCGCTGCTAAAGGGTGCATGCAGAGAGCTGCGTACGCCAGCGGGGCGGCTGTCGTTGTCGGGACACGGACGTTGGACCTTCCTCTGACTCTCCGGACCCCGCCTTGGAGACACGGCGCTGTATTCCTTCGCCCTGGCAGACAGGGATTCATTGACACGGTCGTCTTGGGAGCTTTCAGGGGATTTTCTTCGAAATGCACAACTCGTTTAATAGTTTCTACAGGGCAGCAATGAAGCGCCCCTACGAAAAAAGGGCGTTTCACTACTACACAAAGCACGGACCGCAGGAGTTCTCTAAAGGACAGAGAGAAAAGCAAGGGAAAAGAATGGCTTCACAAAAATAAGAGTGGTGAGTGTTTCGTGGGAATGCTTTATGGAGCAGAGGGGGGGACGGACGGGAGGTTAGTTGGGAGACGGAGCTCTGTGAAGAACCTGCCAGGCAGGACGGCAGCCTCGAGGGACGTGCACGGCCACCTCATTCGCGGCCACCACGGTCCCCGGGCGCCAGCCTTGCGCCCCGAGCAGAACCGCGGCCAGCGCCGCCAGGCCCGCTCCCCAAAGAGCCGCATCCAGCGATCCGCCGCCCGGCCTCCCGCTGCCCCCAACAGCCCCGTCTCTCTGCTCCGGCCGGGCCGCCTCCTCTCCGCCTCCTCTCCCTCCTCTGCTTTCTTCTCCCTCCCCTGCCCTCCTCAACCAGTTCCGCCTCGGCACTCTGCCCCTCAACTTGCTGCAGATGTGCTGCTTCCACCACATCCAGTTCAGGTGGGACAGGCTCTTCTCTTGTCCTCTGAGCAAGAGGAGCAGGAGGAGGGGGGACACAGAAGAGATCTCCTCACAGAGGCTGCATCGCCAGGAAGTCCAAAGAAGTTCGGAGATTCTGTGCCCCGTCCGAGCTTTCTCTGGGGATGCTGCTTCTCCCATGCACTGCCTCGCCGTAGCACTCGTAGCACAGCCCCTGACAAAAGCCCAGGTGGTCTTCGTCGCTAGCAGAATTGCTCCTGCTGCCAACAGGGATGCTCCTCGAGACAGACCAGGAGAGGCTGACCCGGGGAGCTGAGCCGGGAGGGATGTTCTGCGTCTCGTGCCCCTCGAGCATTCTCAAAAGCGCCTGCCGTGGAGGACAATTCAGGAGTCCCCCCGGGCCAGCAAAAGAGAGATGAGAAGGAAGAGATGATGGCCACGAAAAAAGCTCATGGTCTGTCAATCTTGAACTCCTCGAGACCAATCCTCAGTCCTCCCACCTAGCCCGGCCCCGCCGCCTCCGCGGCGCAGAGCTCAGACCGCCGCCCCGCTGCCGCCGCTCTCGCCGGCCCTCCGCATCCAGCCCGCACCCGACGAGAGCCCGAGAGGCGTCGGCGCCCCGGTACAGTACCCGGGCTGAGTTGGATGAGGAGGACCGTGGACGGAGACGAGAAGAGTGGACGGAGACGAAGACAGAGGAGAGAGAGGAGGCGGAGAGGAGGCAGAGAGGAGGCGGCCCGGCCGGAGAAGAGACGGGGCTATCGGAGGCAGCGAGAAGCCGTGCGGCGGATGGGCGCATTCGGCGCCGGCGGAGAGCGGGACTGGCGGCGCTGGCCGCGGTTCTGCTCGGTGCGCAAGGTTGGCATCCGGCGACCGGGGGGCCGCGGCTGGAGTTGCCGTGCCGGTCTTTCCAGGGAGGGAGGCTGCCGTCCTGCCTGGCAGGTTCTTCACAGAGCTCCGTCTCCCAACTAGCCTCCCGTCCGTCCCTCCCTCCGCTCCATAAAGTATTCCCTCGGAACACTCACCGGTCTTTTCTTTTTCGTGCCGTTCCCGTTTCCTTGCTTTACTCTCGGTCTTTCAGAGACCTCCTGCAGTCCTTCCTTCCCCTTTTCTACTTTCCTTTCTCTCTTGCTTAGCTCAGTCGTGCAGCTTCCCATTCTTCAGTGACTCCAAAAATCCACCTCTCTTTCCCGCACTCAGCTCTCCAGCAAATTCTAATGGGCACTTCCACAACTGCACACCTTGACAGTCTCGTCAAATTCTTCTCCGTACGGTCCTGACTCTTTCTGTGCCCTGTCTTCTGGGAAACGACATGCAGTGCAAAAAGCCATTCTGACGGCTTTTTGTCGTTATCTCCAAGCCAGTGTCTGCAGGCAGAGCCCAGGGGTACTAGGACACATTGGTGGAGACAACGGAAGGCAGTGAGATCATCAGAAAGTGTTCACACGCCAACCTCCGGATCGGCCATTTTATCCCTTTCTACCGCCAGCTCCCGGGTCACAGCCCCGAACTCCTCGCGCGCGCTGCTAAAGGGTGCATGCCGAGAGCTGCGTGCGCCAGCGGGGCGGCTGTCGTTGTCGGGAGATGGACGTTGGACCTTCCTCTAAGTCTCCGGACCCCGCCTTGGGGACACGGCGCTGTATTCCTTCGCCCTGGCAGACAGGGATTCATTGACACGGTCGTCTTGGGAGCTTTCAGGGGATTTTCTTCGAAATGCACAACTCGTTTAATAGTTTCTACAGGGCAGCAATGAAGCGCCCCTACGAAAAAAGGGCGTTTCACTACTACACAAAGCACGGACCGCAGGAGTTCTCTAAAGGACAGAGAGAAAAGCAAGGGAAAAGAATGGCTTCACAAAAATAAGAGTGGTGAGTGTTTCGTGGGAATGCTTTATGGAGCAGAGGGGGGGACGGACGGGAGGTTAGTTGGGAGACGGAGCTCTGTGAAGAACCTGCCAGGCAGGACGGCAGCCTCGAGGGACGTGCACGGCCACCTCATTCGCGGCCACCACGGTCCCCGGGCGCCAGCCTTGCTCCCCGAGCAGAACCGCGGCCAGCGCCGCCAGGCCCGCTCCCCAAAGAGCCGCATCCAGCGATCCGCCACCCGGCCTCCCGCTGCCCCCAACAGCCCCGTCTCTCTGCTCCGGCCGGGCCGCCTCCTCTCCGCCTCCTCTCCCTCCTCTGCTTTCTTCTCCCTCCCCTGCCCTCCTCAACCAGTTCCGCCTCGGCACTCTGCCCCTCAACTTGCTGCAGATGTGCTGCTTCCACCACATCCAGTTCAGGTGGGACAGGCTCTTCTCTTGTCCTCTGAGCAAGAGGAGCAGGAGGAGGGGGGACACAGAAGAGATCTCCTCACAGAGGCTGCATCGCCAGGAAGTCCAAAGAAGTTCGGAGATTCTGTGCCCCGTCCGAGCTTTCTCTGGGGATGCTGCTTCTCCCATGCACTGCCTCGCCGTAGCACTCGTAGCACAGCCCCTGACAAAAGCCCAGGTGGTCTTCGTCGCTAGCAGAATTGCTCCTGCTGCCAGCAGGGATGCTCCTCGAGACAGACCAGGAGAGGCTGACCCGGGGAGCTGAGCCGGGAGGGATGTTCTGCGTCTCGTGCCCCTCGAGCATTCTCAAAAGCGCCTGCCGTGGAGGACAATTCAGGAGTCCCCCCGGGCCAGCAAAAGAGAGATGAGAAGGAAGAGATGATGGCCACGAAAAAAGCTCATGGTCTGTCAATCTTGAACTCCTCGAGACCAATCCTCAGTCCTCCCACCTAGCCCGGCCCCGCCGCCTCCGCGGCGCAGAGCTCAGACCGCCACCCCGCTACCGCCGCTCTCGCCGGCCCTCCGCATCCAGCCCGCACCCGACGAGAGCCCGAGAGGCGTCGGCGCCCCGGTACAGTACCCGGGCTGAGTTGGATGAGGAGGACCGTGGACGGAGACGAGAAGAGTGGACGGAGACGAAGACAGAGGAGAGAGAGGAGGCGGAGAGGAGGCAGAGAGGAGGCGGCCCGGCCGGAGCAGAGACGGGGCTATCGGAGGCAGCGAGAAGCCGTGCGGCGGATGGGCGCATTCGGCGCCGGCGGAGAGCGGGACTGGCGGCGCTGGCCGCGGTTCTGCTCGGTGCGCAAGGTTGGCATCCGGCGACCGGGGGACCGCGGCTGCAATTGCCGTGCAGGTCTTTCCAGGGAGGGAGGCTGCAGTCCTGCCTGGCAGGTTCTTCACAGAGCTCCGTCTCTCAACTAGCCTCCCGTCCGTCCCTCCCTCCGCTCCATAAAATATTCCCTCGGAACACTCACCGGTCTTTTCTTTTTCGTGCCGTTCCCGTTTCCTTGCTTTACTCTCGGTCTTTCAGAGACCTCCTGCAGTCCTTCCTTCCCCTTTTCTACTTTCCTTTCTCTCTTGCTTAGCTCAGTCGTGCAGCTTCCCATTCTTCAGTGACTCCAAAAATCCACCTCTCTTTCCCGCACTCAGCTCTCCAGCAAATTCTAATGGGCACTTCCACAACTGCACACCTTGACAGTCTCGTCAAATTCTTCTCCGTACGGTCCTGACTCTTTCTGTGCCCTGTCTTCTGGGAAACGACATGCAGTGCAAAAAGCCATTCTGACGGCTTTTTGTCGTTATCTCCAAGCCAGTGTCTGCAGGCAGAGCCCAGGGGTACTAGGACACATTGGTGGAGACAACGGAAGGCAGTGAGATCATCAGAAAGTGTTCACACGCCAACCTCCGGATCGGCCATTTTATCCCTTTCTACCGGCAGCTCCCGGGTCACAGCCCCGAACTCCTCGCGCGCGCTGCTAAAGGGTGCATGCCGAGAGCTGCGTGCGCCAGCGGGGTGGCTGTCGTTGTCGGGAGATGGACGTTGGACCTTCCTCTAAGTCTCCGGACCCCGCCTTGGGGACACGGCGCTGTATTCCTTCGCCCTGGCAGACAGGGATTCATTGACACGGTCGTCTTGGGAGCTTTCAGGGGATTTTCTTCGAAATGCACAACTCGTTTAATAGTTTCTACAGGGCAGCAATGAAGCGCCCCTACGAAAAAAGGGCGTTTCACTACTACACAAAGCACGGACCGCAGGAGTTCTCTAAAGGACAGAGAGAAAAGCAAGGGAAAAGAATGGCTTCACAAAAATAAGAGTGGTGAGTGTTTCGTGGGAATGCTTTATGGAGCAGAGGGGGGGACGGACGGGAGGTTAGTTGGGAGACGGAGCTCTGTGAAGAACCTGCCAGGCAGGACGGCAGCCTCGAGGGACGTGCACGGCCACCTCATTCGCGGCCACCACGGTCCCCGGGCGCCAGCCTTGCGCCCCGAGCAGAACCGCGGCCAGCGCCGCCAGGCCCGCTCCCCAAAGAGCCGCATCCAGCGATCCGCCGCCCGGCCTCCCGCTGCCCCCAACAGCCCCGTCTCTCTGCTCCGGCCGGGCCGCCTCCTCTCCGCCTCCTCTCCCTCCTCTGCTTTCTTCTCCCTCCCCTGCCCTCCTCAACCAGTTCCGCCTCGGCACTCTGCCCCTCAACTTGCTGCAGATGTGCTGCTTCCACCACATCCAGTTCAGGTGGGACAGGCTCTTCTCTTGTCCTCTGAGCAAGAGGAGCAGGAGGAGGGGGGACACAGAAGAGATCTCCTCACAGAGGCTGCATCGCCAGGAAGTCCAAAGAAGTTCGGAGATTCTGTGCCCCGTCCGAGCTTTCTCTGGGGATGCTGCTTCTCCCATGCACTGCCTCGCCGTAGCACTCGTAGCACAGCCCCTGACAAAAGCCCAGGTGGTCTTCGTCGCTAGCAGAATTGCTCCTGCTGCCAACAGGGATGCTCCTCGAGACAGACCAGGAGAGGCTGACCCGGGGAGCTGAGCCGGGAGGGATGTTCTGCGTCTCGTGCCCCTCGAGCATTCTCAAAAGCGCCTGCCGTGGAGGACAATTCAGGAGTCCCCCCGGGCCAGCAAAAGAGAGATGAGAAGGAAGAGATGATGGCCACGAAAAAAGCTCATGGTCTGTCAATCTTGAACTCCTCGAGACCAATCCTCAGTCCTCCCACCTAGCCCGGCCCCGCCGCCTCCGCGGCGCAGAGCTCAGACCGCCGCCCCGCTGCCGCCGCTCTCGCCGGCCCTCCGCATCCAGCCCGCACCCGACGAGAGCCCGAGAGGCGTCGGCGCCCCGGTACAGTACCCGGGCTGAGTTGGATGAGGAGGACCGTGGACGGAGACGAGAAGAGTGGACGGAGACGAAGACAGAGGAGAGAGAGGAGGCGGAGAGGAGGCAGAGAGGAGGCGGCCCGGCCGGAGCAGAGACGGGGCTATCGGAGGCAGCGAGAAGCCGTGCGGCGGATGGGCGCATTCGGCGCCGGCGGAGAGCGGGACTGGCGGCGCTGGCCGCGGTTCTGCTCGGTGCGCAAGGTTGGCATCCGGCGACCGGGGGGCCGCGGCTGGAGTTGCCGTGCCGGTCTTTCCAGGGAGGGAGGCTGCCGTCCTGCCTGGCAGGTTCTTCACAGAGCTCCGTCTCCCAACTAGCCTCCCGTCCGTCCCTCCCTCCGCTCCATAAAGTATTCCCTCGGAACACTCACCGGTCTTTTCTTTTTCGTGCCGTTCCCGTTTCCTTGCTTTACTCTCGGTCTTTCAGAGACCTCCTGCAGTCCTTCCTTCCCCTTTTCTACTTTCCTTTCTCTCTTGCTTAGCTCAGTCGTGCAGCTTCCCATTCTTCAGTGACTCCAAAAATCCACCTCTCTTTCCCGCACTCAGCTCTCCAGCAAATTCTAATGGGCACTTCCACAACTGCACACCTTGACAGTCTCGTCAAATTCTTCTCCGTACGGTCCTGACTCTTTCTGTGCCCTGTCTTCTGGGAAACGACATGCAGTGCAAAAAGCCATTCTGACGGCTTTTTGTCGTTATCTCCAAGCCAGTGTCTGCAGGCAGAGCCCAGGGGTACTAGGACACATTGGTGGAGACAACGGAAGGCAGTGAGATCATCAGAAAGTGTTCACACGCCAACCTCCGGATCGGCCATTTTATCCCTTTCTACCGCCAGCTCCCGGGTCACAGCCCCGAACTCCTCGCGCGCGCTGCTAAAGGGTGCATGCCGAGAGCTGCGTGCGCCAGCGGGGCGGCTGTCGTTGTCGGGAGATGGACGTTGGACCTTCCTCTAAGTCTCCGGACCCCGCCTTGGGGACACGGCGCTGTATTCCTTCGCCCTGGCAGACAGGGATTCATTGACACGGTCGTCTTGGGAGCTTTCAGGGGATTTTCTTCGAAATGCACAACTCGTTTAATAGTTTCTACAGGGCAGCAATGAAGCGCCCCTACGAAAAAAGGGCGTTTCACTACTACACAAAGCACGGACCGCAGGAGTTCTCTAAAGGACAGAGAGAAAAGCAAGGGAAAAGAATGGCTTCACAAAAATAAGAGTGGTGAGTGTTTCGTGGGAATGCTTTATGGAGCAGAGGGGGGGACGGACGGGAGGTTAGTTGGGAGACGGAGCTCTGTGAAGAACCTGCCAGGCAGGACGGCAGCCTCGAGGGACGTGCACGGCCACCTCATTCGCGGCCACCACGGTCCCCGGGCGCCAGCCTTGCGCCCCGAGCAGAACCGCGGCCAGCGCCGCCAGGCCCGCTCCCCAAAGAGCCGCATCCAGCGATCCGCCACCCGGCCTCCCGCTGCCCCCAACAGCCCCGTCTCTCTGCTCCGGCCGGGCCGCCTCCTCTCCGCCTCCTCTCCCTCCTCTGCTTTCTTCTCCCTCCCCTGCCCTCCTCAACCAGTTCCGCCTCGGCACTCTGCCCCTCAACTTGCTGCAGATGTGCTGCTTCCACCACATCCAGTTCAGGTGGGACAGGCTCTTCTCTTGTCCTCTGAGCAAGAGGAGCAGGAGGAGGGGGGACACAGAAGAGATCTCCTCACAGAGGCTGCATCGCCAGGAAGTCCAAAGAAGTTCGGAGATTCTGTGCCCCTTCCGAGCTTTCTCTGGGGATGCTGCTTCTCCCATGCACTGCCTCGCCGTAGCACTCGTAGCACAGCCCCTGACAAAAGCCCAGGTGGTCTTCGTCGCTAGCAGAATTGCTCCTGCTGCCAGCAGGGATGCTCCTCGAGACAGACCAGGAGAGGCTGACCCGGGGAGCTGAGCCGGGAGGGATGTTCTGCGTCTCGTGCCCCTCGAGCATTCTCAAAAGCGCCTGCCGTGGAGGACAATTCAGGAGTCCCCCCGGGCCAGCAAAAGAGAGATGAGAAGGAAGAGATGATGGCCACGAAAAAAGCTCATGGTCTGTCAATCTTGAACTCCTCGAGACCAATCCTCAGTCCTCCCACCTAGCCCGGCCCCGCCGCCTCCGCGGCACAGAGCTCAGACCGCCACCCCGCTACCGCCGCTCTCGCCGGCCCTCCGCATCCAGCCCGCACCCGACGAGAGCCCGAGAGGCGTCGGCGCCCCGGTACAGTACCCGGGCTGAGTTGGATGAGGAGGACCGTGGACGGAGACGAGAAGAGTGGACGGAGACGAAGACAGAGGAGAGAGAGGAGGCGGAGAGGAGGCAGAGAGGAGGCGGCCCGGCCGGAGCAGAGACGGGGCTATCGGAGGCAGCGAGAAGCCGTGCGGCGGATGGGCGCATTCGGCGCCGGCGGAGAGCGGGACTGGCGGCGCTGGCCGCGGTTCTGCTCGGTGCGCAAGGTTGGCATCCGGCGACCGGGGGACCGCGGCTGCAATTGCCGTGCAGGTCTTTCCAGGGAGGGAGGCTGCAGTCCTGCCTGGCAGGTTCTTCACAGAGCTCCGTCTCTCAACTAGCCTCCCGTCCGTCCCTCCCTCCGCTCCATAAAATATTCCCTCGGAACACTCACCGGTCTTTTCTTTTTCGTGCCGTTCCCGTTTCCTTGCTTTACTCTCGGTCTTTCAGAGACCTCCTGCAGTCCTTCCTTCCCCTTTTCTACTTTCCTTTCTCTCTTGCTTAGCTCAGTCGTGCAGCTTCCCATTCTTCAGTGACTCCAAAAATCCACCTCTCTTTCCCGCACTCAGCTCTCCAGCAAATTCTAATGGGCACTTCCACAACTGCACACCTTGACAGTCTCGTCAAATTCTTCTCCGTACGGTCCTGACTCTTTCTGTGCCCTGTCTTCTGGGAAACGACATGCAGTGCAAAAAGCCATTCTGACGGCTTTTTGTCGTTATCTCCAAGCCAGTGTCTGCAGGCAGAGCCCAGGGGTACTAGGACACATTGGTGGAGACAACGGAAGGCAGTGAGATCATCAGAAAGTGTTCACACGCCAACCTCCGGATCGGCCATTTTATCCCTTTCTACCGGCAGCTCCCGGGTCACAGCCCCGAACTCCTCGCGCGCGCTGCTAAAGGGTGCATGCCGAGAGCTGCGTGCGCCAGCGGGGTGGCTGTCGTTGTCGGGAGATGGACGTTGGACCTTCCTCTAAGTCTCCGGACCCCGCCTTGGGGACACGGCGCTGTATTCCTTCGCCCTGGCAGACAGGGATTCATTGACACGGTCGTCTTGGGAGCTTTCAGGGGATTTTCTTCGAAATGCACAACTCGTTTAATAGTTTCTACAGGGCAGCAATGAAGCGCCCCTACGAAAAAAGGGCGTTTCACTACTACACAAAGCACGGACCGCAGGAGTTCTCTAAAGGACAGAGAGAAAAGCAAGGGAAAAGAATGGCTTCACAAAAATAAGAGTGGTGAGTGTTTCGTGGGAATGCTTTATGGAGCAGAGGGGGGGACGGACGGGAGGTTAGTTGGGAGACGGAGCTCTGTGAAGAACCTGCCAGGCAGGACGGCAGCCTCGAGGGACGTGCACGGCCACCTCATTCGCGGCCACCACGGTCCCCGGGCGCCAGCCTTGCGCCCCGAGCAGAACCGCGGCCAGCGCCGCCAGGCCCGCTCCCCAAAGAGCCGCATCCAGCGATCCGCCACCCGGCCTCCCGCTGCCCCCAACAGCCCCGTCTCTCTGCTCCGGCCGGGCCGCCTCCTCTCCGCCTCCTCTCCCTCCTCTGCTTTCTTCTCCCTCCCCTGCCCTCCTCAACCAGTTCCGCCTCGGCACTCTGCCCCTCAACTTGCTGCAGATGTGCTGCTTCCACCACATCCAGTTCAGGTGGGACAGGCTCTTCTCTTGTCCTCTGAGCAAGAGGAGCAGGAGGAGGGGGGACACAGAAGAGATCTCCTCACAGAGGCTGCATCGCCAGGAAGTCCAAAGAAGTTCGGAGATTCTGTGCCCCGTCCGAGCTTTCTCTGGGGATGCTGCTTCTCCCATGCACTGCCTCGCCGTAGCACTCGTAGCACAGCCCCTGACAAAAGCCCAGGTGGTCTTCGTCGCTAGCAGAATTGCTCCTGCTGCCAACAGGGATGCTCCTCGAGACAGACCAGGAGAGGCTGACCCGGGGAGCTGAGCCGGGAGGGATGTTCTGCGCCTCGTGCCCCTCGAGCATTCTCAAAAGCGCCTGCCGTGGAGGACAATTCAGGAGTCCCCCCGGGCCAGCAAAAGAGAGATGAGAAGGAAGAGATGATGGCCACGAAAAAAGCTCATGGTCTGTCAATCTTGAACTCCTCGAGACCAATCCTCAGTCCTCCCACCTAGCCCGGCCCCGCCGCCTCCGCGGCGCAGAGCTCAGACCGCCGCCCCGCTGCCGCCGCTCTCGCCGGCCCTCCGCATCCAGCCCGCACCCGACGAGAGCCCGAGAGGCGTCGGCGCCCCGGTACAGTACCCGGGCTGAGTTGGATGAGGAGGACCGTGGACGGAGACGAGAAGAGTGGACGGAGACGAAGACAGAGGAGAGAGAGGAGGCGGAGAGGAGGCAGAGAGGAGGCGGCCCGGCCGGAGCAGAGACGGGGCTATCGGAGGCAGCGAGAAGCCGTGCGGCGGATGGGCGCATTCGGCGCCGGCGGAGAGCGGGACTGGCGGCGCTGGCCGCGGTTCTGCTCGGTGCGCAAGGTTGGCATCCGGCGACCGGGGGGCCGCGGCTGGAGTTGCCGTGCCGGTCTTTCCAGGGAGGGAGGCTGCCGTCCTGCCTGGCAGGTTCTTCACAGAGCTCCGTCTCCCAACTAGCCTCCCGTCCGTCCCTCCCTCCGCTCCATAAAGTATTCCCTCGGAACACTCACCGGTCTTTTCTTTTTCGTGCCGTTCCCGTTTCCTTGCTTTACTCTCGGTCTTTCAGAGACCTCCTGCAGTCCTTCCTTCCCCTTTTCTACTTTCCTTTCTCTCTTGCTTAGCTCAGTCGTGCAGCTTCCCATTCTTCAGTGACTCCAAAAATCCACCTCTCTTTCCCGCACTCAGCTCTCCAGCAAATTCTAATGGGCACTTCCACAACTGCACACCTTGACAGTCTCGTCAAATTCTTCTCCGTACGGTCCTGACTCTTTCTGTGCCCTGTCTTCTGGGAAACGACATGCAGTGCAAAAAGCCATTCTGACGGCTTTTTGTCCTTATCTCCAAGCCAGTGTCTGCAGGCAGAGCCCAGGGGTACTAGGACACATTGGTGGAGACAACGGAAGGCAGTGAGATCATCAGAATGTGTTCACACGCCAACCTCCGGATCGGCCATTTTATCCCTTTCTACCGGCAGCTCCCGGGTCACAGCCCCGAACTCCTCGCGCGCGCTGCTAAAGGGTGCATGCAGAGAGCTGCGTACGCCAGCGGGGCGGCTGTCGTTGTCGGGACACGGACGTTGGACCTTCCTCTGACTCTCCGGACCCCGCCTTGGAGACACGGCGCTGTATTCCTTCGCCCTGGCAGACAGGGATTCATTGACACGGTCGTCTTGGGAGCTTTCAGGGGATTTTCTTCGAAATGCACAACTCGTTTAATAGTTTCTACAGGGCAGCAATGAAGCGCCCCTACGAAAAAAGGGCGTTTCACTACTACACAAAGCACGGACCGCAGGAGTTCTCTAAAGGACAGAGAGAAAAGCAAGGGAAAAGAATGGCTTCACAAAAATAAGAGTGGTGAGTGTTTCGTGGGAATGCTTTATGGAGCAGAGGGGGGGACGGACGGGAGGTTAGTTGGGAGACGGAGCTCTGTGAAGAACCTGCCAGGCAGGACGGCAGCCTCGAGGGACGTGCACGGCCACCTCATTCGCGGCCACCACGGTCCCCGGGCGCCAGCCTTGCGCCCCGAGCAGAACCGCGGCCAGCGCCGCCAGGCCCGCTCCCCAAAGAGCCGCATCCAGCGATCCGCCGCCCGGCCTCCCGCTGCCCCCAACAGCCCCGTCTCTCTGCTCCGGCCGGGCCGCCTCCTCTCCCTCCTCTGCTTTCTTCTCCCTCCCCTGCCCTCCTCAACCAGTTCCGCCTCGGCACTCTGCCCCTCAACTTGCTGCAGATGTGCTGCTTCCACCACCATCCAGTTCAGGTGGGACAGGCTCTTCTCTTGTCCTCTGAGCAAGAGGAGCAGGAGGAGGGGGGACACAGAAGAGATCTCCTCACAGAGGCTGCATCGCCAGGAAGTCCAAAGAAGTTCGGAGATTCTGTGCCCCGTCCGAGCTTTCTCTGGGGATGCTGCTTCTCCCATGCACTGCCTCGCCGTAGCACTCGTAGCACAGCCCCTGACAAAAGCCCAGGTGGTCTTCGTCGCTAGCAGAATTGCTCCTGCTGCCAACAGGGATGCTCCTCGAGACAGACCAGGAGAGGCTGACCCGGGGAGCTGAGCCGGGAGGGATGTTCTGCGTCTCGTGCCCCTCGAGCATTCTCAAAAGCGCCTGCCGTGGAGGACAATTCAGGAGTCCCCCCGGGCCAGCAAAAGAGAGATGAGAAGGAAGAGATGATGGCCACGAAAAAAGCTCATGGTCTGTCAATCTTGAACTCCTCGAGACCAATCCTCAGTCCTCCCACCTAGCCCGGCCCCGCCGCCTCCGCGGCGCAGAGCTCAGACCGCCACCCCGCTGCCGCCGCTCTCACCGGCCCTCCGCATCCAGCCCGCACCCGACGAGAGCCCGAGAGGCGTCGGCGCCCCGGTACAGTACCCGGGCTGAGTTGGATGAGGAGGACCGTGGACGGAGACGAGAAGAGTGGACGGAGACGAAGACAGAGGAGAGAGAGGAGGCGGAGAGGAGGCAGAGAGGAGGTGGCCCGGCCGGAGCAGAGACGGGGCTATCGGAGGCAGCGAGAAGCCGTGCGGCGGATGGGCGCATTCGGCGCCGGCGGAGAGCGGGACTGGCGGCGCTGGCCGCGGTTCTGCTCGGTGCGCAAGGTTGGCATCCGGCGACCGGGGGGCCGCGGCTGGAGTTGCCGTGCCGGTCTTTCCAGGGAGGGAGGCTGCCGTCCTGCCTGGCAGGTTCTTCACAGAGCTCCGTCTCCCAACTAGCCTCCCGTCCGTCCCTCCAACCGCTCCATAAAGTATTCCCTCGGAACACTCACCGGTCTTTTCTTTTTCGTGCCGTTCCCGTTTCCTTGCTTTACTCTCGGTCTTTCAGAGACCTCCTGCAGTCCTTCCTTCCCCTTTTCTACTTTCCTTTCTCTCTTGCTTAGCTCAGTCGTGCAGCTTCCCATTCTTCAGTGACTCCAAAAATCCACCTCTCTTTCCCGCACTCAACTCTCCAGCAAATTCTAATGGGCACTTCCACAACTGCACACCTTGACAGTCTCGTCAAATTCTTCTCCGTACGGTCCTGACTCTTTCTGTGCCCTGTCTTCTGGGAAACGACATGCAGTGCAAAAAGCCATTCTGACGGCTTTTTGTCGTTATCTCCAAGCCAGTGTCTGCAGGCAGAGCCCAGGGGTACTAGGACACATTGGTGGAGACAACGGAAGGCAGTGAGATCATCAGAAAGTGTTCACACGCCAACCTCCGGATCGGCCATTTTATCCCTTTCTACCGGCAGCTCCCGGGTCACAGCCCCGAACTCCTCGCGCGCGCTGCTAAAGGGTGCATGCAGAGAGCTGCGTGCGCCAGCGGGGCGGCTGTCGTTGTCGGGACACGGACGTTGGACCTTCCTCTGACTCTCCGGACCCCGCCTTGGAGACACGGCGCTGTATTCCTTCGCCCTGGCAGACAGGGATTCATTGACACGGTCGTCTTGGGAGCTTTCAGGGGATTTTCTTAGAAATGCACAACTCGTTTAATAGTTTCTACAGGGCAGCAATGAAGCGCCCCTACGAAAAAAGGGCGTTTCACTACTACACAAAGCACGGACCGCAGGAGTTCTCTAAAGGACAGAGAGAAAAGCAAGGGAAAAGAATGGCTTCACAAAAATAAGAGTGGTGAGTGTTTCGTGGGTATGCTTTATGGAGCAGAGGGGGGGACGGACGGGAGGCTAGTTGGGAGACGGAGTTCTGTGAAGAACCTGCCAGGCAGGACGGCAGCCTCGAGGGACGTGCACGGCCACCTCATTCGCGGCCACCACGGTCCCCGGGCGCCAGCCTTGCGCCCCGAGCAGAACCGCGGCCAGCGCCGCCAGGCCCGCTCCCCAAAGAGCCGCATCCAGCGATCCGCCGCCCGGCCTCCCGCTGCCCCCAACAGCCCCGTCTCTCTGCTCCGGCCGGGCCGCCTCCTCTCCGCCTCCTCTCCCTCCTCTGCTTTCTTCTCCCTCCCCTGCCCTCCTCAACCAGTTCCGCCTCGGCACTCTGCCCCTCAACTTGCTGCAGATGTGCTGCTTCCACCACATCCAGTTCAGGTGGGACAGGCTCTTCTCTTGTCCTCTGAGCAAGAGGAGCAGGAGGAGGGGGGACACAGAAGAGATCTCCTCACAGAGGCTGCATCGCCAGGAAGTCCAAAGAAGTTCGGAGATTCTGTGCCCCGTCCGAGCTTTCTCTGGGGATGCTGCTTCTCCCATGCACTGCCTCGCCGTAGCACTCGTAGCACAGCCCCTGACAAAAGCCCAGGTGGTCTTCGTCGCTAGCAGAATTGCTCCTGCTGCCAGCAGGGATGCTCCTCGAGACAGACCAGGAGAGGCTGACCCGGGGAGCTGAGCCGGGAGGGATGTTCTGCGCCTCGTGCCCCTCGAGCATTCTCAAAAGCGCCTGCCGTGGAGGACAATTCAGGAGTCCCCCCGGGCCAGCAAAAGAGAGATGAGAAGGAAGAGATGATGGCCACGAAAAAAGCTCATGGTCTGTCAATCTTGAACTCCTCGAGACCAATCCCCAGTCCTCCCACCTAGCCCGGCCCCGCCGCCTCCGCGGCGCAGAGCTCAGACCGCCGCCCCGCTGCCGCCGCTCTCGCCGGCCCTCCGCATCCAGCCCGCACCCGACGAGAGCCCGAGAGGCGTCGGCGCCCCGGTACAGTACCCGGGCTGAGTTGGATGAGGAGGACCGTGGACGGAGACGAGAAGAGTGGACGGAGACGAAGACAGAGGAGAGAGAGGAGGCGGAGAGGAGGCAGAGAGGAGGCGGCCCGGCCGGAGCAGAGACGGGGCTATCGGAGGCAGCGAGAAGCCGTGCGGCGGATGGGCGCATTCGGCGCCGGCGGAGAGCGGGACTGGCGGCGCTGGCCGCGGTTCTGCTCGGTGCGCAAGGTTGGCATCCGGCGACCGGGGGGCCGCGGCTGGAGTTGCCGTGCCGGTCTTTCCAGGGAGGGAGGCTGCCGTCCTGCCTGGCAGGTTCTTCACAGAGCTCCGTCTCCCAACTAGCCTCCCGTCCGTCCCTCCCTCCGCTCCATAAAGTATTCCCTCGGAACACTCACCGGTCTTTTCTTTTTCGTGCCGTTCCCGTTTCCTTGCTTTACTCTCGGTCTTTCAGAGACCTCCTGCAGTCCTTCCTTCCCCTTTTCTACTTTCCTTTCTCTCTTGCTTAGCTCAGTCGTGCAGCTTCCCATTCTTCAGTGACTCCAAAAATCCACCTCTCTTTCCCGCACTCAACTCTCCAGCAAATTCTAATGGGCACTTCCACAACTGCACACCTTGACAGTCTCGTCAAATTCTTCTCCGTACGGTCCTGACTCTTTCTGTGCCCTGTCTTCTGGGAAACGACATGCAGTGCAAAAAGCCATTCTGACGGCTTTTTGTCGTTATCTCCAAGCCAGTGTCTGCAGGCAGAGCCCAGGGGTACTAGGACACATTGGTGGAGACAACGGAAGGCAGTGAGATCATCAGAAAGTGTTCACACGCCAACCTCCGGATCGGCCATTTTATCCCTTTCTACCGGCAGCTCCCGGGTCACAGCCCCGAACTCCTCGCGCGCGCTGCTAAAGGGTGCATGCCGAGAGCTGCGTGCGCCAGTGGGGCGGCTGTCGTTGTCGGGACACGGACGTTGGACCTTCCTCTGACTCTCCGGACCCCGCCTTGGAGACACGGCGCTGTATTCCTTCGCCCTGGCAGACAGGGATTCATTGACACGGTCGTCTTGGGAGCTTTCAGGGGATTTTCTTAGAAATGCACAACTCGTTTAATAGTTTCTACAGGGCAGCAATGAAGCGCCCCTACGAAAAAAGGGCGTTTCACTACTACACAAAGCACGGACCGCAGGAGTTCTCTAAAGGACAGAGAGAAAAGCAAGGGAAAAGAATGGCTTCACAAAAATAAGAGTGGTGAGTGTTTCGTGGGTATGCTTTATGGAGCAGAGGGGGGGACGGACGGGAGGCTAGTTGGGAGACGGAGTTCTGTGAAGAACCTGCCAGGCAGGACGGCAGCCTCGAGGGACGTGCACGGCCACCTCATTCGCGGCCACCACGGTCCCCGGGCGCCAGCCTTGCGCCCCGAGCAGAACCGCGGCCAGCGCCGCCAGGCCCGCTCCCCAAAGAGCCGCATCCAGCGATCCGCCGCCCGGCCTCCCGCTGCCCCCAACAGCCCCGTCTCTCTGCTCCGGCCGGGCCGCCTCCTCTCCGCCTCCTCTCCCTCCTCTGCTTTCTTCTCCCTCCCCTGCCCTCCTCAACCAGTTCCGCCTCGGCACTCTGCCCCTCAACTTGCTGCAGATGTGCTGCTTCCACCACATCCAGTTCAGGTGGGACAGGCTCTTCTCTTGTCCTCTGAGCAAGAGGAGCAGGAGGAGGGGGGACACAGAAGAGATCTCCTCACAGAGGCTGCATCGCCAGGAAGTCCAAAGAAGTTCGGAGATTCTGTGCCCCGTCCGAGCTTTCTCTGGGGATGCTGCTTCTCCCATGCACTGCCTCGCCGTAGCACTCGTAGCACAGCCCCTGACAAAAGCCCAGGTGGTCTTCGTCGCTAGCAGAATTGCTCCTGCTGCCAGCAGGGATGCTCCTCGAGACAGACCAGGAGAGGCTGACCCGGGGAGCTGAGCCGGGAGGGATGTTCTGCGCCTCGTGCCCCTCGAGCATTCTCAAAAGCGCCTGCCGTGGAGGACAATTCAGGAGTCCCCCCGGGCCAGCAAAAGAGAGATGAGAAGGAAGAGATGATGGCCACGAAAAAAGCTCATGGTCTGTCAATCTTGAACTCCTCGAGACCAATCCCCAGTCCTCCCACCTAGCCCGGCCCCGCCGCCTCCGCGGCGCAGAGCTCAGACCGCCGCCCCGCTGCCGCCGCTCTCGCCGGCCCTCCGCATCCAGCCCGCACCCGACGAGAGCCCGAGAGGCGTCGGCGCCCCGGTACAGTACCCGGGCTGAGTTGGATGAGGAGGACCGTGGACGGAGACGAGAAGAGTGGACGGAGACGAAGACAGAGGAGAGAGAGGAGGCGGAGAGGAGGCAGAGAGGAGGCGGCCCGGCCGGAGCAGAGACGGGGCTATCGGAGGCAGTGAGAAGCCGTGCGGCGGATGGGCGCATTCGGCGCCGGCGGAGAGCGGGACTGGCGGCGCTGGCCGCGGTTCTGCTCGGTGCGCAAGGTTGGCATCCGGCGACCGGGGGGCCGCGGCTGGAGTTGCCGTGCCGGTCTTTCCAGGGAGGGAGGCTGCCGTCCTGCCTGGCAGGTTCTTCACAGAGCTCCGTCTCCCAACTAGCCTCCCGTCCGTCCCTCCCTCCGCTCCATAAAGTATTCCCTCGGAACACTCACCGGTCTTTTCTTTTTCGTGCCGTTCCCGTTTCCTTGCTTTACTCTCGGTCTTTCAGAGACCTCCTGCAGTCCTTCCTTCCCCTTTTCTACTTTCCTTTCTCTCTTGCTTAGCTCAGTCGTGCAGCTTCCCATTCTTCAGTGACTCCAAAAATCCACCTCTCTTTCCCGCACTCAACTCTCCAGCAAATTCTAATGGGCACTTCCACAACTGCACACCTTGACAGTCTCGTCAAATTCTTCTCCGTACGGTCCTGACTCTTTCTGTGCCCTGTCTTCTGGGAAACGACATGCAGTGCAAAAAGCCATTCTGACGGCTTTTTGTCGTTATCTCCAAGCCAGTGTCTGCAGGCAGAGCCCAGGGGTACTAGGACACATTGGTGGAGACAACGGAAGGCAGTGAGATCATCAGAAAGTGTTCACACGCCAACCTCCGGATCGGCCATTTTATCCCTTTCTACCGGCAGCTCCCGGGTCACAGCCCCGAACTCCTCGCGCGCGCTGCTAAAGGGTGCATGCAGAGAGCTGCGTGCGCCAGCGGGGCGGCTGTCGTTGTCGGGACACGGACGTTGGACCTTCCTCTGACTCTCCGGACCCCGCCTTGGAGACACGGCGCTGTATTCCTTCGCCCTGGCAGACAGGGATTCATTGACACGGTCGTCTTGGGAGCTTTCAGGGGATTTTCTTCGAAATGCACAACTCGTTTAATAGTTTCTACAGGGCAGCAATGAAGCGCCCCTACGAAAAAAGGGCGTTTCACTACTACACAAAGCACGGACCGCAGGAGTTCTCTAAAGGACAGAGAGAAAAGCAAGGGAAAAGAATGGCTTCACAAAAATAAGAGTGGTGAGTGTTTCGTGGGTATGCTTTATGGAGCAGAGGGGGGGACGGACGGGAGGCTAGTTGGGAGACGGAGTTCTGTGAAGAACCTGCCAGGCAGGACGGCAGCCTCGAGGGACGTGCACGGCCACCTCATTCGCGGCCACCACGGTCCCCGGGCGCCAGCCTTGCGCCCCGAGCAGAACCGCGGCCAGCGCCGCCAGGCCCGCTCCCCAAAGAGCCGCATCCAGCGATCCGCCGCCCGGCCTCCCGCTGCCCCCAACAGCCCCGTCTCTCTGCTCCGGCCGGGCCGCCTCCTCTCCGCCTCCTCTCCCTCCTCTGCTTTCTTCTCCCTCCCCTGCCCTCCTCAACCAGTTCCGCCTCGGCACTCTGCCCCTCAACTTGCTGCAGATGTGCTGCTTCCACCACATCCAGTTCAGGTGGGACAGGCTCTTCTCTTGTCCTCTGAGCAAGAGGAGCAGGAGGAGGGGGGACACAGAAGAGATCTCCTCACAGAGGCTGCATCGCCAGGAAGTCCAAAGAAGTTCGGAGATTCTGTGCCCCGTCCGAGCTTTCTCTGGGGATGCTGCTTCTCCCATGCACTGCCTCGCCGTAGCACTCGTAGCACAGCCCCTGACAAAAGCCCAGGTGGTCTTTGTCGCTAGCAGAATTGCTCCTGCTGCCAGCAGGGATGCTCCTCGAGACAGACCAGGAGAGGCTGACCCGGGGAGCTGAGCCGGGAGGGATGTTCTGCGCCTCGTGCCCCTCGAGCATTCTCAAAAGCGCCTGCCGTGGAGGACAATTCAGGAGTCCCCCCGGGCCAGCAAAAGAGAGATGAGAAGGAAGAGATGATGGCCACGAAAAAAGCTCATGGTCTGTCAATCTTGAACTCCTCGAGACCAATCCCCAGTCCTCCCACCTAGCCCGGCCCCGCCGCCTCCGCGGCGCAGAGCTCAGACCGCCGCCCCGCTGCCGCCGCTCTCGCCGGCCCTCCGCATCCAGCCCGCACCCGACGAGAGCCCGAGAGGCGTCGGCGCCCCGGTACAGTACCCGGGCTGAGTTGGATGAGGAGGACCGTGGACGGAGACGAGAAGAGTGGACGGAGACGAAGACAGAGGAGAGAGAGGAGGCGGAGAGGAGGCAGAGAGGAGGCGGCCCGGCCGGAGCAGAGACGGGGCTATCGGAGGCAGCGAGAAGCCGTGCGGCGGATGGGCGCATTCGGCGCCGGCGGAGAGCGGGACTGGCGGCGCTGGCCGCGGTTCTGCTCGGTGCGCAAGGTTGGCATCCGGCGACCGGGGGGCCGCGGCTGGAGTTGCCGTGCCGGTCTTTCCAGGGAGGGAGGCTGCCGTCCTGCCTGGCAGGTTCTTCACAGAGCTCCGTCTCCCAACTAGCCTCCCGTCCGTCCCTCCCTCCGCTCCATAAAGTATTCCCTCGGAACACTCACCGGTCTTTTCTTTTTCGTGCCGTTCCCGTTTCCTTGCTTTACTCTCGGTCTTTCAGAGACCTCCTGCAGTCCTTCCTTCCCCTTTTCTACTTTCCTTTCTCTCTTGCTTAGCTCAGTCGTGCAGCTTCCCATTCTTCAGTGACTCCAAAAATCCACCTCTCTTTCCCGCACTCAATTCTCCAGCAAATTCTAATGGGCACTTCCACAACTGCACACCTTGACAGTCTCGTCAAATTCTTCTCCGTACGGTCCTGACTCTTTCTGTGCCCTGTCTTCTGGGAAACGACATGCAGTGCAAAAAGCCATTCTGACGGCTTTTTGTCGTTATCTCCAAGCCAGTGTCTGCAGGCAGAGCCCAGGGGTACTAGGACACATTGGTGGAGACAACGGAAGGCAGTGAGATCATCAGAAAGTGTTCACACGCCAACCTCCGGATCGGCCATTTTATCCCTTTCTACCGGCAGCTCCCGGGTCACAGCCCCGAACTCCTCGCGCGCGCTGCTAAAGGGTGCATGCAGAGAGCTGCGTGCGCCAGCGGGGCGTCTGTCGTTGTCGGGAGACGGACGTTGGACCTTCCTCTGACTCTCCGGACCCCGCCTTGGGGACACGGCGCTGTATTCCTTCGCCCTGGCAGACAGGGATTCATTGACACGGTCGTCTTGGGAGCTTTCAGGGGATTTTCTTCGAAATGCACAACTCGTTTAATAGTTTCTACAGGGCAGCAATGAAGCGCCCCTACGAAAAAAGGGCGTTTCACTACTACACAAAGCACGGACCGCAGGAGTTCTCTAAAGGACAGAGAGAAAAGCAAGGGAAAAGAATGGCTTCACAAAAATAAGAGTGGTGAGTGTTTCGTGGGAATGCTTTATGGAGCAGAGGGGGGGACGGACGGGAGGTTAGTTGGGAGACGGAGCTCTGTGAAGAACCTGCCAGGCAGGACGGCAGCCTCGAGGGACGTGCACGGCCACCTCATTCGCGGCCACCACGGTCCCCGGGCGCCAGCCTTGCGCCCCGAGCAGAACCGCGGCCAGCGCCGCCAGGCCCGCTCCCCAAAGAGCCGCATCCAGCGATCCGCCACCCGGCCTCCCGCTGCCCCCAACAGCCCCGTCTCTCTGCTCCGGCCGGGCCGCCTCCTCTCCGCCTCCTCTCCCTCCTCTGCTTTCTTCTCCCTCCCCTGCCCTCCTCAACCAGTTCCGCCTCGGCACTCTGCCCCTCAACTTGCTGCAGATGTGCTGCTTCCACCACATCCAGTTCAGGTGGGACAGGCTCTTCTCTTGTCCTCTGAGCAAGAGGAGCAGGAGGAGGGGGGACACAGAAGAGATCTCCTCACAGAGGCTGCATCGCCAGGAAGTCCAAAGAAGTTCGGAGATTCTGTGCCCCGTCCGAGCTTTCTCTGGGGATGCTGCTTCTCCCATGCACTGCCTCGGCGTAGCACTCGTAGCACAGCCCCTGACAAAAGCCCAGGTGGTCTTCGTCGCTAGCAGAATTGCTCCTGCTGCCAGCAGGGATGCTCCTCGAGACAGACCAGGAGAGGCTGACCCGGGGAGCTGAGCCGGGAGGGATGTTCTGCGCCTCGTGCCCCTCGAGCATTCTCAAAAGCGCCTGCCGTGGAGGACAATTCAGGAGTCCCCCCGGGCCAGCAAAAGAGAGATGAGAAGGAAGAGATGATGGCCACGAAAAAAGCTCATGGTCTGTCAATCTTGAACTCCTCGAGACCAATCCTCAGTCCTCCCACCTAGCCCGGCCCCGCCGCCTCCGCGGCGCAGAGCTCAGACCGCCGCCCCGCTGCCGCCGCTCTCGCCGGCCCTCCGCATCCAGCCCGCACCCGACGAGAGCCCGAGAGGCGTCGGCGCCCCGGTACAGTACCCGGGCTGAGTTGGATGAGGAGGACCGTGGACGGAGACGAGAAGAGTGGACGGAGACGAAGACAGAGGAGAGAGAGGAGGCGGAGAGGAGGCAGAGAGGAGGCGGCCCGGCCGGAGCAGAGACGGGGCTATCGGAGGCAGCGAGAAGCCGTGCGGCGGATGGGCGCATTCGGCGCCGGCGGAGAGCGGGACTGGCGGCGCTGGCCGCGGTTCTGCTCGGTGCGCAAGGTTGGCATCCGGCGACCGGGGGGCCGCGGCTGGAGTTGCCGTGCCGGTCTTTCCAGGGAGGGAGGCTGCCGTCCTGCCTGGCAGGTTCTTCACAGAGCTCCGTCTCCCAACTAGCCTCCCGTCCGTCCCTCCCTCCGCTCCATAAAGTATTCCCTCGGAACACTCACCGGTCTTTTCTTTTTCGTGCCGTTCCCGTTTCCTTGCTTTACTCTCGGTCTTTCAGAGACCTCCTGCAGTCCTTCCTTCCCCTTTTCTACTTTCCTTTCTCTCTTGCTTAGCTCAGTCGTGCAGCTTCCCATTCTTCAGTGACTCCAAAAATCCACCTCTCTTTCCCGCACTCAGCTCTCCAGCAAATTCTAATGGGCACTTCCACAACTGCACACCTTGACAGTCTCGTCAAATTCTTCTCCGTACGGTCCTGACTCTTTCTGTGCCCTGTCTTCTGGGAAACGACATGCAGTGCAAAAAGCCATTCTGACGGCTTTTTGTCGTTATCTCCAAGCCAGTGTCTGCAGGCAGAGCCCAGGGGTACTAGGACACATTGGTGGAGACAACGGAAGGCAGTGAGATCATCAGAAAGTGTTCACACGCCAACCTCCGGATCGGCCATTTTATCCCTTTCTACCGGCAGCTCCCGGGTCACAGCCCCGAACTCCTCGCGCGCGCTGCTAAAGGGTGCATGCAGAGAGCTGCGTGCGCCAGCGGGGCGGCTGTCGTTGTCGGGACACGGACGTTGGACCTTCCTCTGACTCTCCGGACCCCGCCTTGGAGACACGGCGCTGTATTCCTTCGCCCTGGCAGACAGGGATTCATTGACACGGTCGTCTTGGGAGCTTTCAGGGGATTTTCTTAGAAATGCACAACTCGTTTAATAGTTTCTACAGGGCAGCAATGAAGCGCCCCTACGAAAAAAGGGCGTTTCACTACTACACAAAGCACGGACCGCAGGAGTTCTCTAAAGGACAGAGAGAAAAGCAAGGGAAAAGAATGGCTTCACAAAAATAAGAGTGGTGAGTGTTTCGTGGGTATGCTTTATGGAGCAGAGGGGGGGACGGACGGGAGGCTAGTTGGGAGACGGAGTTCTGTGAAGAACCTGCCAGGCAGGACGGCAGCCTCGAGGGACGTGCACGGCCACCTCATTCGCGGCCACCACGGTCCCCGGGCGCCAGCCTTGCGCCCCGAGCAGAACCGCGGCCAGCGCCGCCAGGCCCGCTCCCCAAAGAGCCGCATCCAGCGATCCGCCGCCCGGCCTCCCGCTGCCCCCAACAGCCCCGTCTCTCTGCTCCGGCCGGGCCGCCTCCTCTCCGCCTCCTCTCCCTCCTCTGCTTTCTTCTCCCTCCCCTGCCCTCCTCAACCAGTTCCGCCTCGGCACTCTGCCCCTCAACTTGCTGCAGATGTGCTGCTTCCACCACATCCAGTTCAGGTGGGACAGGCTCTTCTCTTGTCCTCTGAGCAAGAGGAGCAGGAGGAGGGGGGACACAGAAGAGATCTCCTCACAGAGGCTGCATCGCCAGGAAGTCCAAAGAAGTTCGGAGATTCTGTGCCCCGTCCGAGCTTTCTCTGGGGATGCTGCTTCTCCCATGCACTGCCTCGCCGTAGCACTCGTAGCACAGCCCCTGACAAAAGCCCAGGTGGTCTTCGTCGCTAGCAGAATTGCTCCTGCTGCCAGCAGGGATGCTCCTCGAGACAGACCAGGAGAGGCTGACCCGGGGAGCTGAGCCGGGAGGGATGTTCTGCGCCTCGTGCCCCTCGAGCATTCTCAAAAGCGCCTGCCGTGGAGGACAATTCAGGAGTCCCCCCGGGCCAGCAAAAGAGAGATGAGAAGGAAGAGATGATGGCCACGAAAAAAGCTCATGGTCTGTCAATCTTGAACTCCTCGAGACCAATCCCCAGTCCTCCCACCTAGCCCGGCCCCGCCGCCTCCGCGGCGCAGAGCTCAGACCGCCGCCCCGCTGCCGCCGCTCTCGCCGGCCCTCCGCATCCAGCCCGCACCCGACGAGAGCCCGAGAGGCGTCGGCGCCCCGGTACAGTACCCGGGCTGAGTTGGATGAGGAGGACCGTGGACGGAGACGAGAAGAGTGGACGGAGACGAAGACAGAGGAGAGAGAGGAGGCGGAGAGGAGGCAGAGAGGAGGCGGCCCGGCCGGAGCAGAGACGGGGCTATCGGAGGCAGTGAGAAGCCGTGCGGCGGATGGGCGCATTCGGCGCCGGCGGAGAGCGGGACTGGCGGCGCTGGCCGCGGTTCTGCTCGGTGCGCAAGGTTGGCATCCGGCGACCGGGGGGCCGCGGCTGGAGTTGCCGTGCCGGTCTTTCCAGGGAGGGAGGCTGCCGTCCTGCCTGGCAGGTTCTTCACAGAGCTCCGTCTCCCAACTAGCCTCCCGTCCGTCCCTCCCTCCGCTCCATAAAGTATTCCCTCGGAACACTCACCGGTCTTTTCTTTTTCGTGCCGTTCCCGTTTCCTTGCTTTACTCTCGGTCTTTCAGAGACCTCCTGCAGTCCTTCCTTCCCCTTTTCTACTTTCCTTTCTCTCTTGCTTAGCTCAGTCGTGCAGCTTCCCATTCTTCAGTGACTCCAAAAATCCACCTCTCTTTCCCGCACTCAACTCTCCAGCAAATTCTAATGGGCACTTCCACAACTGCACACCTTGACAGTCTCGTCAAATTCTTCTCCGTACGGTCCTGACTCTTTCTGTGCCCTGTCTTCTGGGAAACGACATGCAGTGCAAAAAGCCATTCTGACGGCTTTTTGTCGTTATCTCCAAGCCAGTGTCTGCAGGCAGAGCCCAGGGGTACTAGGACACATTGGTGGAGACAACGGAAGGCAGTGAGATCATCAGAAAGTGTTCACACGCCAACCTCCGGATCGGCCATTTTATCCCTTTCTACCGGCAGCTCCCGGGTCACAGCCCCGAACTCCTCGCGCGCGCTGCTAAAGGGTGCATGCAGAGAGCTGCGTGCGCCAGCGGGGCGGCTGTCGTTGTCGGGACACGGACGTTGGACCTTCCTCTGACTCTCCGGACCCCGCCTTGGAGACACGGCGCTGTATTCCTTCGCCCTGGCAGACAGGGATTCATTGACACGGTCGTCTTGGGAGCTTTCAGGGGATTTTCTTCGAAATGCACAACTCGTTTAATAGTTTCTACAGGGCAGCAATGAAGCGCCCCTACGAAAAAAGGGCGTTTCACTACTACACAAAGCACGGACCGCAGGAGTTCTCTAAAGGACAGAGAGAAAAGCAAGGGAAAAGAATGGCTTCACAAAAATAAGAGTGGTGAGTGTTTCGTGGGAATGCTTTATGGAGCAGAGGGGGGGACGGACGGGAGGTTAGTTGGGAGACGGAGCTCTGTGAAGAACCTGCCAGGCAGGACGGCAGCCTCGAGGGACGTGCACGGCCACCTCATTCGCGGCCACCACGGTCCCCGGGCGCCAGCCTTGCGCCCCGAGCAGAACCGCGGCCAGCGCCGCCAGGCCCGCTCCCCAAAGAGCCGCATCCAGCGATCCGCCACCCGGCCTCCCGCTGCCCCCAACAGCCCCGTCTCTCTGCTCCGGCCGGGCCGCCTCCTCTCCGCCTCCTCTCCCTCCTCTGCTTTCTTCTCCCTCCCCTGCCCTCCTCAACCAGTTCCGCCTCGGCACTCTGCCCCTCAACTTGCTGCAGATGTGCTGCTTCCACCACATCCAGTTCAGGTGGGACAGGCTCTTCTCTTGTCCTCTGAGCAAGAGGAGCAGGAGGAGGGGGGACACAGAAGAGATCTCCTCACAGAGGCTGCATCGCCAGGAAGTCCAAAGAAGTTCGGAGATTCTGTGCCCCGTCCGAGCTTTCTCTGGGGATGCTGCTTCTCCCATGCACTGCCTCGCCGTAGCACTCGTAGCACAGCCCCTGACAAAAGCCCAGGTGGTCTTCGTCGCTAGCAGAATTGCTCCTGCTGCCAGCAGGGATGCTCCTCGAGACAGACCAGGAGAGGCTGACCCGGGGAGCTGAGCCGGGAGGGATGTTCTGCGCCTCGTGCCCCTCGAGCATTCTCAAAAGCGCCTGCCGTGGAGGACAATTCAGGAGTCCCCCCGGGCCAGCAAAAGAGAGATGAGAAGGAAGAGATGATGGCCACGAAAAAAGCTCATGGTCTGTCAATCTTGAACTCCTCGAGACCAATCCTCAGTCCTCCCACCTAGCCCGGCCCCGCCGCCTCCGCGGCGCAGAGCTCAGACCGCCGCCCCGCTGCCGCCGCTCTCGCCGGCCCTCCGCATCCAGCCCGCACCCGACGAGAGCCCGAGAGGCGTCGGCGCCCCGGTACAGTACCCGGGCTGAGTTGGATGAGGAGGACCGTGGACGGAGACGAGAAGAGTGGACGGAGACGAAGACAGAGGAGAGAGAGGAGGCGGAGAGGAGGCAGAGAGGAGGCGGCCCGGCCGGAGCAGAGACGGGGCTATCGGAGGCAGCGAGAAGCCGTGCGGCGGATGGGCGCATTCGGCGCCGGCGGAGAGCGGGACTGGCGGCGCTGGCCGCGGTTCTGCTCGGTGCGCAAGGTTGGCATCCGGCGACCGGGGGGCCGCGGCTGGAGTTGCCGTGCCGGTCTTTCCAGGGAGGGAGGCTGCCGTCCTGCCTGGCAGGTTCTTCACAGAGCTCCGTCTCCCAACTAGCCTCCCGTCCGTCCCTCCCTCCGCTCCATAAAGTATTCCCTCGGAACACTCACCGGTCTTTTCTTTTTCGTGCCGTTCCCGTTTCCTTGCTTTACTCTCGGTCTTTCAGAGACCTCCTGCAGTCCTTCCTTCCCCTTTTCTACTTTCCTTTCTCTCTTGCTTAGCTCAGTCGTGCAGCTTCCCATTCTTCAGTGACTCCAAAAATCCACCTCTCTTTCCCGCACTCAGCTCTCCAGCAAATTCTAATGGGCACTTCCACAACTGCACACCTTGACAGTCTCGTCAAATTCTTCTCCGTACGGTCCTGACTCTTTCTGTGCCCCGTCTTCTGGGAAACGACATGCAGTGCAAAAAGCCATTCTGACGGCTTTTTGTCGTTATCTCCAAGCCAGTGTCTGCAGGCAGAGCCCAGGGGTACTAGGACACATTGGTGGAGACAACGGAAGGCAGTGAGATCATCAGAAAGTGTTCACACGCCAACCTCCGGATCGGCCATTTTATCCCTTTCTACCGGCAGCTCCCGGGTCACAGCCCCGAACTCCTCGCGCGCGCTGCTAAAGGGTGCATGCAGAGAGCTGCGTGCGCCAGCGGGGCGTCTGTCGTTGTCGGGAGACGGACGTTGGACCTTCCTCTGACTCTCCGGACCCCGCCTTGGGGACACGGCGCTGTATTCCTTCGCCCTGGCAGACAGGGATTCATTGACACGGTCGTCTTGGGAGCTTTCAGGGGATTTTCTTCGAAATGCACAACTCGTTTAATAGTTTCTACAGGGCAGCAATGAAGCGCCCCTACGAAAAAAGGGCGTTTCACTACTACACAAAGCACGGACCGCAGGAGTTCTCTAAAGGACAGAGAGAAAAGCAAGGGAAAAGAATGGCTTCACAAAAATAAGAGTGGTGAGTGTTTCGTGGGAATGCTTTATGGAGCAGAGGGGGGGACGGACGGGAGGTTAGTTGGGAGACGGAGCTCTGTGAAGAACCTGCCAGGCAGGACGGCAGCCTCGAGGGACGTGCACGGCCACCTCATTCGCGGCCACCACGGTCCCCGGGCGCCAGCCTTGCGCCCCGAGCAGAACCGCGGCCAGCGCCGCCAGGCCCGCTCCCCAAAGAGCCGCATCCAGCGATCCGCCACCCGGCCTCCCGCTGCCCCCAACAGCCCCGTCTCTCTGCTCCGGCCGGGCCGCCTCCTCTCCGCCTCCTCTCCCTCCTCTGCTTTCTTCTCCCTCCCCTGCCCTCCTCAACCAGTTCCGCCTCGGCACTCTGCCCCTCAACTTGCTGCAGATGTGCTGCTTCCACCACATCCAGTTCAGGTGGGACAGGCTCTTCTCTTGTCCTCTGAGCAAGAGGAGCAGGAGGAGGGGGGACACAGAAGAGATCTCCTCACAGAGGCTGCATCGCCAGGAAGTCCAAAGAAGTTCGGAGATTCTGTGCCCCGTCCGAGCTTTCTCTGGGGATGCTGCTTCTCCCATGCACTGCCTCGCCGTAGCACTCGTAGCACAGCCCCTGACAAAAGCCCAGGTGGTCTTCGTCGCTAGCAGAATTGCTCCTGCTGCCAGCAGGGATGCTCCTCGAGACAGACCAGGAGAGGCTGACCCGGGGAGCTGAGCCGGGAGGGATGTTCTGCGCCTCGTGCCCCTCGAGCATTCTCAAAAGCGCCTGCCGTGGAGGACAATTCAGGAGTCCCCCCGGGCCAGCAAAAGAGAGATGAGAAGGAAGAGATGATGGCCACGAAAAAAGCTCATGGTCTGTCAATCTTGAACTCCTCGAGACCAATCCTCAGCCCTCCCACCTAGCCCGGCCCCGCCGCCTCCGCGGCGCAGAGCTCAGACCGCCGCCCCGCTGCCGCCGCTCTCGCCGGCCCTCCGCATCCAGCCCGCACCCGACGAGAGCCCGAGAGGCGTCGGCGCCCCGGTACAGTACCCGGGCTGAGTTGGATGAGGAGGACCGTGGACGGAGACGAGAAGAGTGGACGGAGACGAAGACAGAGGAGAGAGAGGAGGCGGAGAGGAGGCAGAGAGGAGGCGGCCCGGCCGGAGCAGAGACGGGGCTATCGGAGGCAGCGAGAAGCCGTGCGGCGGATGGGCGCATTCGGCGCCGGCGGAGAGCGGGACTGGCGGCGCTGGCCGCGGTTCTGCTCGGTGCGCAAGGTTGGCATCCGGCGACCGGGGGGCCGCGGCTGGAGTTGCCGTGCCGGTCTTTCCAGGGAGGGAGGCTGCAGTCCTGCCTGGCAGGTTCTTCACAGAGCTCCGTCTCTCAACTAGCCTCCCGTCCGTCCCTCCCTCCGCTCCATAAAGTATTCCCTCGGAACACTCACCGGTCTTTTCTTTTTCGTGCCGTTCCCGTTTCCTTGCTTTACTCTCGGTCTTTCAGAGACCTCCTGCAGTCCTTCCTTCCCCTTTTCTACTTTCCTTTCTCTCTTGCTTAGCTCAGTCGTGCAGCTTCCCATTCTTCAGTGACTCCAAAAATCCACCTCTCTTTCCCGCACTCAACTCTCCAGCAAATTCTAATGGGCACTTCCACAACTGCACACCTTGACAGTCTCGTCAAATTCTTCTCCGTACGGTCCTGACTCTTTCTGTGCCCTGTCTTCTGGGAAACGACATGCAGTGCAAAAAGCCATTCTGACGGCTTTTTGTCTTTATCTCCCCGCCAGTGTCTGCAGGCAGAGCCCAGGGGTACTAGGACACATTGGTGGAGACAACGGAAGGCAGTGAGATCATCAGAAAGTGTTCACACGCCAACCTCCGGATCGGCCATTTTATCCCTTTCTACCGGCAGCTCCCGGGTCACAGCCCCGAACTCCTCGCGCGCGCTGCTAAAGGGTGCATGCAGAGAGCTGCGTGCGCCAGCGGGGCGGCTGTCGTTGTCGGGAGATGGACGTTGGACCTTCCTCTGACTCTCCGGACCCCGCCTTGGGGACACGGCGCTGTATTCCTTCGCCCTGGCAGACAGGGATTCATTGACACGGTCGTCTTGGGAGCTTTCAGGGGATTTTCTTCGAAATGCACAACTCGTTTAATAGTTTCTACAGGGCAGCAATGAAGCGCCCCTACGAAAAAAGGGCGTTTCACTACTACACAAAGCACGGACCGCAGGAGTTCTCTAAAGGACAGAGAGAAAAGCAAGGGAAAAGAATGGCTTCACAAAAATAAGAGTGGTGAGTGTTTCGTGGGAATGCTTTATGGAGCAGAGGGGGGGACGGACGGGAGGTTAGTTGGGAGACGGAGCTCTGTGAAGAACCTGCCAGGCAGGACGGCAGCCTCGAGGGACGTGCACGGCCACCTCATTCGCGGCCACCACGATCCCCGGGCGCCAGCCTTGCGCCCCGAGTAGAACCGCGGCCAGCGCCGCCAGGCCCGCTCCCCAAAGAGCCGCATCCAGCGATCCGCCACCCGGCCTCCCGCTGCCCCCAACAGCCCCGTCTCTCTGCTCCGGCCGGGCCGCCTCCTCTCCGCCTCCTCTCCCTCCTCTGCTTTCTTCTCCCTCCCCTGCCTCCTCAACCAGTTCCGCCTCGGCACTCTGCCCCTCAACTTGCTGCAGATGTGCTGCTTCCACCACATCCAGTTCAGGTGGGACAGGCTCTTCTCTTGTCCTCTGAGCAAGAGGAGCAGGAGGAGGGGGGACACAGAAGAGATCTCCTCACAGAGGCTGCATCGCCAGGAAGTCCAAAGAAGTTCGGAGATTCTGTGCCACGTCCGAGTTTTCTCTGGGGATGCTGCTTCTCCCATGCACTGCCTCGGCGTAGCACTCGTAGCACAGCCCCTGACAAAAGCCCAGGTGGTCTTTGTCGCTAGCAGAATTGCTCCTGCTGCCAGCAGGGATGCTCCTCGAGACAGACCAGGAGAGGCTGACCCGGGGAGCTGAGCCGGGAGGGATGTTCTGCGCCTCGTGCCCCTCGAGCATTCTCAAAAGCGCCTGCCGTGGAGGACAATTCAGGAGTCCCCCCGGGCCAGCAAAAGAGAGATGAGAAGGAAGAGATGATGGCCAAGAAAAAAGCTCATGGTCTGTCAATCTTGAACTCCTCGAGACCAGTCCTAACCCCTCCCACCTAGCCCGGCCCCGCCGCCACCGCGGCGCAGAGCTCCGACCGCCGCCCCACTGCCGCCGCTCTCGCCGGCCCTCCGCATCCAGCCCGCACCCGACGAGAGCCCCAGAGGCGTCGGCGCAAGCACAGCACCCGGGCTGAGTTGGATGAGGAGGACAGTGGACGGAGATGAAGACAGAGGAGAGAGAGGAGGCGGAGAGGAGACCTTCCCCTTTCCTGCTTTCCTTTCTCTCTTGCTTTGCTTAGTCGCGCAGCTTCCCATTCTACAGTGACTCCAAAAATCCACCTCTCTTTCCCGCACTCATCTCGCGAGTAACTCTAATGGGCACTTCCACAACCGCACACCTTGACAGTCTCGTCAAATTTTTCTCCGTATCATCCTTACTGTTTCTGTGCCCTTTCTTCTGGGAAACAAAATGCAGTGCAAAGAGTAGTTCTAACGGCTTTGCTTCTTTATCCCCCAGCTAGTGTCTGCAGGCAGAGTCCAGGTGCAGCAAGACCCATTGGTAGACCAGGGAGGGCTTTATGAGGGCACTGTGATGATGAGGCCTGCACCATTATGACATGTCTGGGCTTTATGAGGTCACTGTGATGATGAGGCCTGCAGCATTATGACATGTCTAGGCATTATGAGGTCAGTGTGATGATGAGGCCTGCACCATTATGAGGTGTCTGGGCTGTATGAGGTCAGTGCCATGATGAATCCTGCACCATTATGACGTGTCTGGGCTTTATGAAGTCAGTGTGATGATGAGACCTGCAAAAATATAAGGTGTTTGGGGTTTATGAGGTGAGTGTGACGATGAGGCCTGCACCATTATGACATGTCTGCCCTTTATGAGGTCAGTGCCACGAGGAGGTCTGCACGATTTTGCGGTGTCTGGGCTTTATGAGGTCAGTGTGATGATGAGGCCTGCACCATTATGAGGTGTCTGGCCTTTATGAGGTTAGTGTTATTATGAAGCCTACGCTATTATGAGGTGTCTGGGCTGCCTGAGGTCACTGTGATGATGAGACCTGCATCATTATGACGAGTCTGGGCTTTCTGAGGTCAGTGCCATGATGAGACCTGCATCATTATGACATGTCTGAGTTTTATGAGGTCAGTGTGATGATGAGGCCTGCATCATAATGACCTGTCTGGATTTTATTAGGTCAGTGCGATGATGAGGTCTGAACCATTATGTCATCTCTGCACTTTATGAGGTCAGTGTGATGATGAGACCTGCACCATTATGACATGTCTGGGCTTTATGAGGTCACTGTGATGATGAGACCTGCACCATTATGACATGTCTGGGCTTTATGAGGTCAGTGCCAAGAGGAGGCTTGCACCATTATGACATGTCTCTGCTTTATGAGGTCAGTGTCATGATGAGGCCTTCCCCATTTTGACATGTCTGGGCTTTATGAGGTCACTGTGATGATGAGACCTGCACCATTATGACATGTCTGGGCTTTATGAGGTCAGTGTGATGATCAGACCTGCACCATTTTGACATGTCAGGGCTTTATGAGGTCAGTGCCATGAGGAGGCCTGCACCATTATGCCCTGTCTGGGCTTTATGAGGTCAGTGTGATGATGAGGCCTGCGCCATTATGACATATCTAGGCTTTATGAGGTCAGTGCCATGAGGAGGCCTGCACTGTTATGACATGTCTGGGCTTTATGAGGTCAGTGCCAAGAGGAGGCCTGAACCATTATGACATGTCTGGGCTTTACGAGGTCAGTGTGATGATGAGACCTGCACCGTTATGACATGTCTGGGCTTTATGAGGTCAGTGTGATGATGAGGCCTGCACCGTTATGACATGTCTGGGCTTTATGACGTCAGTGCCATGATGGGGTCTGCATCATTATGACATGTCTGGGCTTTATGAAGTCACTGTGATGATGAGGCCTGCACAATTATGACATGTCTGGGGTTTTGAGGTCACTGTGATGATGAGGCCTGCACTATTATGACATGTCTGGGCTTTATGAGGTCACTGTGATGATGAGGCCTGCACTATTATGACATGTCTGGGCTTTTTGAGGTTAGTGCCATGAGGAGGTCTGCACTATTATGAGGTGTCTGGGTTTTATGAAGTCACTGTGATGTTGAGACCTGCACCATTATGACATGTCTCGGCTTTATGAGGTCACTGCCATGCGGAGGTCTGCACCATTATGACATGTCCGGGCTTTATGAGGTCAGTGTGATGATGAGACCTGAACCATTATGTCATTTCTGGGCTTTATGAGGTCAGTGTGATGTTGAGGCCTGCACCATTATGACATATCTGGACTTTATGAGGTCAGTGTGATGATGAGGCCTGCACCATTATGACATGTCTGGACTTTATGAGGTCAGTGCCATGACGAAGCCTTCACCTTTATGACGTGTCTGGGCTTTATGAGGTTAGTGTGATGATGAGACCTGCACCATTATGATATGTCTGGGCTTTACGAGGTGACTGTGATGGTGAGGCCTGCACCGTTATGACATGTCTGGGCTTTATGAGGTCAGTGCCAAGAGGAGGCCTGAACCATTATGACATGTCTGGGCTTTATGAGGTCAGTGTGATGATGAGGCCTGCACCATTATGACATGTCTGGGCTTTATGAGGTCAGTACCATGATGAGGCCTGCACCATTATGACGTGTCTGGAGTTTTTGAGGTCAGTGTGATGATGAGACCTGTAAAAATATGAGGTGTCTGGGCTTTATGAGGTGAGTGTGATGATGAGACCTGCACCATTATGGCATGTCAGCGTTTTATGAGGTCAGTGTGATTATGACGCCTGCACCATTATGAGGTGTCTGGGCTTTATGAGGTGAGTGTAATGATGAGGCTTGCACCATTATGACATGTCTGGGCTTTATGAGGTCAGTGCCATGAGGAGGCCTGCACCATTGTTGCAAAGCAGTTTAAATTAGTAGTAGAATGGCTAAGGCTTAGTAGAAGAGTAGACCTAGAAAGCAACACTCCAAAGTAGCAACCCTGTTTGTGTGTGGAATAGAAACCATAATCAAAGGATCTAGTCAAGCCTGTAAATAACGATTTGTTACCTAGGATGTGGCTAAGGTCTGTTAAACAGTTTCTAGGGATTATTAATTGTTATCAGTATGAAGTATGAGCTTGTTTGTAACTGCACCTGGTTTGCGGTGCTGTACCTGGTTTGCTGTGCTGCACCTAGTTTGCTGTGGAAACTGTAACCGCTTTGCCGTGGAAACTGCACATAAACCTGTTTGTGTATAAAAGCTGGATGAAGAGGGAGGGTCTTGGGAATCCTGACTTGGGGCGTTAGCCCGCAGGTTCCCGGGGCCCCGAATAAAGCACCGCATAAACCGGCACTCTGTTGGTTTGTGTCTCTTTTGGATTACGGGCAACACCATTATGAGGTGTCTGGGCTTTATGAGGTCAGTGTGATAATGAGGCCTGCACCATTATGACGTGTGTGGTCATTATGACGTCAGTGTGATGATGAGGCCTGGGCCATTAAGGCATATCTGGGCTTTATGAGGTCAGTGCCATGATGAGGCCTGCACCATTATGACATGTCTGGGCTTTATGAGGTCAGTGCCATGATGAGGCCTGCACCATTATGACGTGGCTGGGCTTTATGAGGTCACTGTGATGCTGAGGTCTGCACCATCATGAGGTGTGCAGGCATTATGAGGTCAGTGTGATGACGAGGAGTGCACCATTATGACATGTCTGGGCTTTATGAGGTCAGTGCCATGAGGTGGCCTGGGCCATTATGACATGTCTGGGCTTTATGAGGTCAGTGCCATGATGAGGCCTGCACAATTATGACGTTTCTGGGCTTTATGAGGTCACTGTGATGATGAGGCCTGCACCATTATGACATGTCTGGGGTTTATGTTATAAGTGCCATGATGCGGCCTGCACAATTATGACATGTCTGGGTTTTAGGAGGTCAAGGTGATTATGAGACCTGCACTTTTATGGGGTGTCAGGGCTCTATGAGATCAGTGCCATGAGGAGGCCTGCACCATTATGACATGTCTGGGTTTTACGAAGTCACTGTGATGATGAGGCCTGGGCCATTATGACATGTCTGGGCTTTATGAGGTCAGCGTTATAATAAGACCTGCACTATTATGACGTGCCTGGGTTTTATGGGGTCAGTGTGATGATGATGCCTGCACCATTATGACATGTCTGGGCTTTTTGAGGTCGGTGTTATGATGAGACCTGCACCATTATGAGGTGTCTGGGCTTTATGAGGTCAGTGTGATGATGAGGCCTGCACCATTATGACATGTCTGGGCATTATGAGGTCACTGTGATGATGAGGCCTGCACCATTATGACATGTCTGGGCTTTATGAGGTCAGTGTGATGATGAGACCTGCACCATTAGGCCCTGTCTGGGCTTTATGAGGTCACTGTGATGATGAGGCCTGCGCCATTATGACATATCTAGGCTTTATGAGGTCAGTGCCATGAGGAGACCTGCACTGTTATGACATGTCTGGGCTTTATGAGGTCAGTGCCAAGAGGAGGCCTGAACCATTATGACATGTCTGGGCTTTATGAGATCAGTGTGATGATGAGACCTGCACCGTTATGACATGTCTGGGCTTTATGAGATCAGTGTGATGATGAGTCCTGCACCGTTATGACATGTCTGGGCTTTATGACGTCAGTGCCATGATGGGGTCTGCATCATTATGACATATCTGGGCTTTATGAAGTCACTGTGATGATGAGGCCTGCACAATTATGACATGTCTGGGGTTTTGAGGTCACTGTGATGATGAGGCCTGCACTATTATGACATGTCTGGGCTTTATGAGGTCACTGTGATGATGAGGCCTGCACTATTATGACATGTCTGGGCTTTTTGAGGTTAGTGCCATGAGGAGGTCTGCACTATTATGAGGTGTCTGGGTTTTATGAAGTCACTGTGATGTTGAGACCTGCACCATTATGACATGTCTCGGCTTTATGAGGTCAGTGCCATGATGAGGACTGCACCATTATGACATGTCTTAGTTTTATGTGGTCACTGCCATGCGGAGGTCTGCACCATTATGACATGTCCGGGCTTTATGAGGTCAGTGTGATGATGAGACCTGAACCATTATGTCATTTCTGGGCTTTATGAGGTCAGTGTGATGTTGAGGCCTGCACCATTATGACATATCTGGACTTTATGAGGTCAGTGTGATGATGAGGCCTGCACCATTATGACATATCTGGACTTTATGAGGTCAGTGCCATGATGAAGCCTTCACCTTTATGACGTGTCTGGGCTTTATGAGGTTAGTGTGATGATGAGACCTGCACCATTATGATATGTCTGGGCTTTACGAGGTGACTGTGATGGTGAGGCCTGCACCGTTATGACATGTCTGGGCTTTATGAGGTCAGTGCCAAGAGGAGGCCTGAACCATTATGACATGTCTGGGCTTTATGAGGTCAGTGTGATGATGAGGCCTGCACCATTATGACATGTCTGGGCTTTATGAGGTCAGTACCATGATGAGGCCTGCACCATTATGACGTGTCTGGAGTTTTTGAGGTCAGTGTGATGATGAGACCTGTAAAAATATGAGGTGTCTGGGCTTTATGAGGTGAGTGTGATGATGAGACCTGCACCATTATGGCATGTCAGCGTTTTATGAGGTCAGTGTGATTATGACGCCTGCACCATTATGAGGTGTCTGGGCTTTATGAGGTGAGTGTAATGATGAGGCTTGCACCATTATGACATGTCTGGGCTTTATGAGGTCAGTGCCATGAGGAGGCCTGCACCATTGTTGCAAAGCAGTTTAAATTAGTAGTAGAATGGCTAAGGCTTAGTAGAAGAGTAGACCTAGAAAGCAACACTCCAAAGTAGCAACCCTGTTTGTGTGTGGAATAGAAACCATAATCAAAGGATCTAGTCAAGCCTGTAAATAACGATTTGTTACCTAGGATGTGGCTAAGGTCTGTTAAACAGTTTCTAGGGATTATTAATTGTTATCAGTATGAAGTATGAGCTTGTTTGTAACTGCACCTGGTTTGCGGTGCTGTACCTGGTTTGCTGTGCTGCACCTAGTTTGCTGTGGAAACTGTAACCGCTTTGCCGTGGAAACTGCACATAAACCTGTTTGTGTATAAAAGCTGGATGAAGAGGGAGGGTCTTGGGAATCCTGACTTGGGGCGTTAGCCCGCAGGTTCCCGGGGCCCCGAATAAAGTACCGCATAAACCGGTACTCTGTTGGTTTGTGTCTCTTTTGGATTACGGGCAACACCATTATGAGGTGTCTGGGCTTTATGAGGTCAGTGTGATAATGAGGCCTGCACCATTATGACGTGTGTGGTCATTATGACGTCAGTGTGATGATGAGGCCTGCACCATTATGACGTTTCTGGGCATTATGAGGTCAGTGTGATGATGAGGCCTGTATCATTATGACATGTCTGGGCTTTATGAGGTGAGTGTGATGATGAGGCCTGCACCATTATGACATGTCTGGACTTTATGAGGTCAGTGCCATGCGGAGGCCTGCACCATTATGACATGTCAGGGCTTTATGAGGTCAGTGCCAAGAGGAGGCCTGGGCCATTATGACATATCTGGGCTTTATGAGGTCACTGTGATGATGAGGCCTGCACCATTATGACGTGGCTGGGCTTTATGAGGTCAGTGCCATGAGGAGGCCTCCACAATTATGACATGTCTGGGCTTTATGAGGTCACTGTGATGATTAGGCCTGCAGCATAATGATATATCTGGGCTTTATGTTGTAAGTGCCATGATGAAGCCTGCACCATTATGACATGTCTGGGATTTATGACATCACTGTGATGATGAGACCTGCACCATTATGAAGTGTCAGGGCTTTTTGAGGTCAGTGCCATGACGTGGCTTGCACCATTATGACATGTCTGGGCTTTATGAGGTCAGTGCCATGAGGAGGCCTGTGCCATTATGACATGTCTGGGCTTTATGAGGTCACTGTGATGATTAGGCCTGCAGCATAATGATATATCTGGGCTTTATGTTGTAAGTGCCATGATGAGGCCTGCACAATTATGACATGTCTGAATTTTATGAGGTCAGTGCCATGATGAGACCTGCACGATTATGACATTTCTGGGCTTTATGAGGTCAAGGTTATTATGAGACCTGCACCATTATGGGGTGTCAGGGCTTTTTGAGATCAGTGCCATGAGTAGGCCTGCACCATTATGACATGTCTGGGCTTTATGAAGTCACTGTGATGATGAGGCCTGTGCCATTATGACATGTCTCGGCTTCATGAGGTCAGCGTGATTATGAGACCTGCACCATTATGACGTGCCTGGGTTTTATGGGGTCAGTGAGATGATGAGGCCTGCACGATTATGACATGTCTGGGCTTTATGAGATCAGTGCCATGATGAGACCTGCACCATAATGGGGTGTCTGGGCTTTATGAGATCAGTGCCATGAGGAGGCCTGGGCCATTATGACATGTCTGGGCTTTATGAGGTCAGTGCCATGATGAGACCTGCATTATTATGACATGTCCGGGCTTTATGAGGTCACTGTGATGATGAGACCTGCACCATTTTGATATGTCTGGGCTTTATGAGGTCAGTGCCAAGAGGAGACCTGTGCCATTATGACATGTCTGGGCTTCATGAGGTCAGTGTGATGATGAGGCCTGCACCATTATGACATGTCTGGGCTTTATGAGGTCAGTGCCATAAGGAGGCGTGGGCCATTATGACATGTGTGGGCTTTATGAGGTCACAGTGATGACGAGGCCTGCACCATTATGACGTAGCTGGGCTTTATGAGGTCAGTGCCATGATGAGGCCTTTACCATTATGACATGTCTGGGCTTTATGAGGTCACTGTGTTAGTGAGGCCTGCACCATCATGACATGTCTGGGCTTTATGAGATCAGCGCCATGACGAGGCTTGTACCATTATGACATGTCTGGGCTTTATGAGATCAGTGCCATGAGGAGGCCTGGGCCATTATGACATGTCTGGGCTTTATGAGGTCAGTGTGATGATGAGGCCTGCACCATTATGACATGTCTGGGTTTTATGAGGTCAGTGCTATGAAGAGGTCTGCACCATTATGACATGTCTGGGCTTTATGAGGTCACTGTGATGATGAGTCCTGCCACCATTATGACATATCTCGGCTTTATGAGGTCAGTGCCATGAGGAGGCATGCACTATTATGACATGTCTGGGCTTTATGAGGTCAGTGTCAAGAGGAGACCTGAACCATTATGACATGTCTGGGCTTTATGAGGTGACTGTGATGATGAGGCCTGCACCATTATGACATGTCTGGGCTTTATGAGGTCAGTGCCACGATGAGGTCTGAATCACTATGACATATCTGGGTTTTATGTGGTTCCTGTGATGGTGAGACCTGCACCATTATGACATATGTGGGCTTTATGAAGTCAGTGCCATGAAGAGGTCTGCACCATTATCACTGTCTGGGCTTTTTGAGGCTCGTGTGATGGTGAGACCTGCACAAATATGAGGTGTCTGGGCTTTATGAGGTCAGTACCATGATGAGGCCTGCACCATTATGACGTGTCTGGGCTTTATGAAGTCACTGTGATGATGAGGCCTGGGCAATTATGACATGTCAGGGCTTTATGAGGTCAGTGCCGTGATGAGGCTTGCACCATTATGACGTGTCTGGGTTTTATGAGGACAGTGCCATGATGAGACCTGCAAGATTATGACATGTCTGGGCTTTATGAGGTCAGTGTCATGATGAGGCCTGTACAATTATGACGTTTCTAGGCTTTATGAGGTCACTGTGATGCTGAGGTCTGCACCATCATGAGGTGTGTGGGCATTATGAGGTCAGTGTGATGGTGAGGCCTGCACCATTATGACATGTCTGGGCTTTATGAGGTCACTGTGTTGGTGAGGCCTGCACCATCATGACATGTCTGGGCTTTAGGAGGTCAGTACCATGAGGAGGCCTGGACCATTATGACATATCTGGGCTTTATGAGGTCACTGCCATGAGGAGGTCTGCACCATTATGACATGTCTGGGCTTTATGAGGTCAGTGTGATGATGAGGCCTGCACAATTAAGAGGTGTCTGGGCTTTATGAGGTCAGTGTGATAATGAGACCTGGACCATTATGATATTTTTGGGCTTTATGAGGTCTGTGCCAAGAGGAGGCCTGGGCCATTATGACGTGCCTGGGTTTTATGCGGTCAGTGTGATGATGAGGCCTGCACCATTATGACATGTCTGGGCTTTTTGAGGTTGGTGTTATGATGAGACCTGCACCATTATGAGGTGTCTAGTCTTTATGAGGTCAGTGTGATGATGAGGCCTGCACCATTATGAGGTGTCAGGGCTTTATGAGGTCAGTGTGATAATGAGACCTGGACCATTATGATATTTTTGGGCTTTATGAGGTCTGTGCCAAGAGGAGGCCTGGGCCATTATGACGTATCTGGGCTTTATGAGGTCACTGTGATGATGTGGCCTGCACCATTATGACGTGGCTGGGCTTTATGAGATCAGTGCCATGACGAGGCTTGCACCATTATGACATGTCTGGGCTTTATGAGGTCAGTGCCATGCGGAGGCCTGCACCATTATGACATGTCCGGGCTTTATGAGGTCATTGTGTTGATGAGGCCATTGCCATTATGACATGTCTGGGCTTTATGAAGTCACTGTGATGATGAGGCCTTTGCCATTATGACATGTCTCGGCTTCATGAGGTCAGCGTGATTATGAGACCTGCACCATTATGACGTGTCTGGGTTTTATGAGGTCAGTACCATGATTAGATCTGCACGATTATGACATGTCTGGGCTTTATGAGGTCAGTGCCATGATGAGTCCTGCACCATTATGACGTGTCTGGACTCTATGAGGTCAGTGTGATGATGAGACCTGCACCATTATGACATGTCTGGGCTTTATGAGATCAGTGCCATGACGAGGCTTGCACCATTATGACATGTCTGGGCTTCATTAGGTCAGTGCCATGAGGAGGCCTGGGCCATTATGACATGTCTGGGCTTTATGAGGTCAGTGTGATGATGAGGCCTGCACCATTATGACATGTCTGGGTTTTATGAGGTCAGTGCTATGGCGAGGCCTGCACCATTATGACATGTTTGGGCTTTATGAGGTCACTGTGATGATGAGTCCTGCCACCATTATGACATATCTCGGCTTTATGAGGTCAGTGCCTTGAGGAGACCTGCACTATTATGACATGTCTGGGCTTTATGAGGTCAGTGCCATGATGAGGCCTGTACCATTATGACATGTCTGGGCTTTATGAGGTCACTGTGTTGGTGAGGCCTGCACCATCATGACATGTCTGGGCTTTAGGAGGTCAGTACCATGAGGAGGCCTGGACCATTATGACATATCTGGGCTTTATGAGGTCACTGCCATGAGGAGGTCTGCACCATTATGACATGTCTCGGCTTTATGAGGTCAGTGTGATGATGAGGCCTGCACCATCATGACATGTCTGGGCTTTATGAGATCAGTGTGATGATGAGACCTGCACCATTATGACATGTCTGGGCTTTATGAGGTCAATGCCATGAGGAGCTCTGCACTATTATGACATGTCTGGGCTTTATGAGGTCAGTGTGATGATCAGACCTGCACCATTTTGACATGTCAGGGCTTTATGAGGTCAGTGCCATGAGGAGGCCTGCACCATTATGCCCTGTCTGGGCTTTATGAGGTCAGTGTGATGATGAGGCCTGCGCCATTATGACATATCTAGGCTTTATGAGGTCAGTGCCATGAGGAGGCCTGCACTGTTATGACATGTCTGGGCTTTATGAGGTCAGTGCCAAGAGGAGGCCTGAACCATTATGACATGTCTGGGCTTTACGAGGTCAGTGTGATGATGAGACCTGCACCGTTATGACATGTCTGGGCTTTATGAGGTCAGTGTGATGATGAGGCCTGCACCGTTATGACATGTCTGGGCTTTATGACGTCAGTGCCATGATGGGGTCTGCATCATTATGACATGTCTGGGCTTTATGAAGTCACTGTGATGATGAGGCCTGCACAATTATGACATGTCTGGGGTTTTGAGGTCACTGTGATGATGAGGCCTGCACTATTATGACATGTCTGGGCTTTATGAGGTCACTGTGATGATGAGGCCTGCACTATTATGACATGTCTGGGCTTTTTGAGGTTAGTGCCATGAGGAGGTCTGCACTATTATGAGGTGTCTGGGTTTTATGAAGTCACTGTGATGTTGAGACCTGCACCATTATGACATGTCTCGGCTTTATGAGGTCACTGCCATGCGGAGGTCTGCACCATTATGACATGTCCGGGCTTTATGAGGTCAGTGTGATGATGAGACCTGAACCATTATGTCATTTCTGGGCTTTATGAGGTCAGTGTGATGTTGAGGCCTGCACCATTATGACATATCTGGACTTTATGAGGTCAGTGTGATGATGAGGCCTGCACCATTATGACATGTCTGGACTTTATGAGGTCAGTGCCATGACGAAGCCTTCACCTTTATGACGTGTCTGGGCTTTATGAGGTTAGTGTGATGATGAGACCTGCACCATTATGATATGTCTGGGCTTTACGAGGTGACTGTGATGGTGAGGCCTGCACCGTTATGACATGTCTGGGCTTTATGAGGTCAGTGCCAAGAGGAGGCCTGAACCATTATGACATGTCTGGGCTTTATGAGGTCAGTGTGATGATGAGGCCTGCACCATTATGACATGTCTGGGCTTTATGAGGTCAGTACCATGATGAGGCCTGCACCATTATGACGTGTCTGGAGTTTTTGAGGTCAGTGTGATGATGAGACCTGTAAAAATATGAGGTGTCTGGGCTTTATGAGGTGAGTGTGATGATGAGACCTGCACCATTATGGCATGTCAGCGTTTTATGAGGTCAGTGTGATTATGACGCCTGCACCATTATGAGGTGTCTGGGCTTTATGAGGTGAGTGTAATGATGAGGCTTGCACCATTATGACATGTCTGGGCTTTATGAGGTCAGTGCCATGAGGAGGCCTGCACCATTGTTGCAAAGCAGTTTAAATTAGTAGTAGAATGGCTAAGGCTTAGTAGAAGAGTAGACCTAGAAAGCAACACTCCAAAGTAGCAACCCTGTTTGTGTGTGAAATAGAAACCATAATCAAAGGATCTAGTCAAGCCTGTAAATAACGATTTGTTACCTAGGATGTGGCTAAGGTCTGTTAAACAGTTTCTAGGGATTATTAATTGTTATCAGTATGAAGTATGAGCTTGTTTGTAACTGCACCTGGTTTGCGGTGCTGTACCTGGTTTGCTGTGCTGCACCTAGTTTGCTGTGGAAACTGTAACCGCTTTGCCGTGGAAACTGCACATAAACCTGTTTGTGTATAAAAGCTGGATGAAGAGGGAGGGTCTTGGGAATCCTGACTTGGGGCGTTAGCCCGCAGGTTCCCGGGGCCCCGAATAAAGCACCGCATAAACCGGCACTCTGTTGGTTTGTGTCTCTTTTGGATTACGGGCAACACCATTATGAGGTGTCTGGGCTTTATGAGGTCAGTGTGATAATGAGGCCTGCACCATTATGACGTGTGTGGTCATTATGACGTCAGTGTGATGATGAGGCCTGGGCCATTAAGGCATATCTGGGCTTTATGAGGTCAGTGCCATGATGAGGCCTGCACCATTATGACATGTCTGGGCTTTATGAGGTCAGTGCCATGATGAGGCCTGCACCATTATGACGTGGCTGGGCTTTATGAGGTCACTGTGATGCTGAGGTCTGCACCATCATGAGGTGTGCAGGCATTATGAGGTCAGTGTGATGACGAGGAGTGCACCATTATGACATGTCTGGGCTTTATGAGGTCAGTGCCATGAGGTGGCCTGGGCCATTATGACATGTCTGGGCTTTATGAGGTCAGTGCCATGATGAGGCCTGCACAATTATGACGTTTCTGGGCTTTATGAGGTCACTGTGATGATGAGGCCTGCACCATTATGACATGTCTGGGGTTTATGTTATAAGTGCCATGATGCGGCCTGCACAATTATGACATGTCTGGGTTTTAGGAGGTCAAGGTGATTATGAGACCTGCACTTTTATGGGGTGTCAGGGCTCTATGAGATCAGTGCCATGAGGAGGCCTGCACCATTATGACATGTCTGGGTTTTACGAAGTCACTGTGATGATGAGGCCTGGGCCATTATGACATGTCTGGGCTTTATGAGGTCAGCGTTATAATAAGACCTGCACTATTATGACGTGCCTGGGTTTTATGGGGTCAGTGTGATGATGATGCCTGCACCATTATGACATGTCTGGGCTTTTTGAGGTCGGTGTTATGATGAGACCTGCACCATTATGAGGTGTCTGGGCTTTATGAGGTCAGTGTGATGATGAGGCCTGCACCATTATGACATGTCTGGGCATTATGAGGTCACTGTGATGATGAGGCCTGCACCATTATGACATGTCTGGGCTTTATGAGGTCAGTGTGATGATGAGACCTGCACCATTAGGCCCTGTCTGGGCTTTATGAGGTCACTGTGATGATGAGGCCTGCGCCATTATGACATATCTAGGCTTTATGAGGTCAGTGCCATGAGGAGACCTGCACTGTTATGACATGTCTGGGCTTTATGAGGTCAGTGCCAAGAGGAGGCCTGAACCATTATGACATGTCTGGGCTTTATGAGATCAGTGTGATGATGAGACCTGCACCGTTATGACATGTCTGGGCTTTATGAGATCAGTGTGATGATGAGTCCTGCACCGTTATGACATGTCTGGGCTTTATGACGTCAGTGCCATGATGGGGTCTGCATCATTATGACATATCTGGGCTTTATGAAGTCACTGTGATGATGAGGCCTGCACAATTATGACATGTCTGGGGTTTTGAGGTCACTGTGATGATGAGGCCTGCACTATTATGACATGTCTGGGCTTTATGAGGTCACTGTGATGATGAGGCCTGCACTATTATGACATGTCTGGGCTTTTTGAGGTTAGTGCCATGAGGAGGTCTGCACTATTATGAGGTGTCTGGGTTTTATGAAGTCACTGTGATGTTGAGACCTGCACCATTATGACATGTCTCGGCTTTATGAGGTCAGTGCCATGATGAGGACTGCACCATTATGACATGTCTTAGTTTTATGTGGTCACTGCCATGCGGAGGTCTGCACCATTATGACATGTCCGGGCTTTATGAGGTCAGTGTGATGATGAGACCTGAACCATTATGTCATTTCTGGGCTTTATGAGGTCAGTGTGATGTTGAGGCCTGCACCATTATGACATATCTGGACTTTATGAGGTCAGTGTGATGATGAGGCCTGCACCATTATGACATATCTGGACTTTATGAGGTCAGTGCCATGATGAAGCCTTCACCTTTATGACGTGTCTGGGCTTTATGAGGTTAGTGTGATGATGAGACCTGCACCATTATGATATGTCTGGGCTTTACGAGGTGACTGTGATGGTGAGGCCTGCACCGTTATGACATGTCTGGGCTTTATGAGGTCAGTGCCAAGAGGAGGCCTGAACCATTATGACATGTCTGGGCTTTATGAGGTCAGTGTGATGATGAGGCCTGCACCATTATGACATGTCTGGACTTTATGAGGTCAGTGCCATGACGAAGCCTTCACCTTTATGACGTGTCTGGGCTTTATGAGGTTAGTGTGATGATGAGACCTGCACCATTATGATATGTCTGGGCTTTACGAGGTGACTGTGATGGTGAGGCCTGCACCGTTATGACATGTCTGGGCTTTATGAGGTCAGTGCCAAGAGGAGGCCTGAACCATTATGACATGTCTGGGCTTTATGAGGTCAGTGTGATGATGAGGCCTGCACCATTATGACATGTCTGGGCTTTATGAGGTCAGTACCATGATGAGGCCTGCACCATTATGACGTGTCTGGAGTTTTTGAGGTCAGTGTGATGATGAGACCTGTAAAAATATGAGGTGTCTGGGCTTTATGAGGTGAGTGTGATGATGAGACCTGCACCATTATGGCATGTCAGCGTTTTATGAGGTCAGTGTGATTATGACGCCTGCACCATTATGAGGTGTCTGGGCTTTATGAGGTGAGTGTAATGATGAGGCTTGCACCATTATGACATGTCTGGGCTTTATGAGGTCAGTGCCATGAGGAGGCCTGCACCATTGTTGCAAAGCAGTTTAAATTAGTAGTAGAATGGCTAAGGCTTAGTAGAAGAGTAGACCTAGAAAGCAACACTCCAAAGTAGCAACCCTGTTTGTGTGTGAAATAGAAACCATAATCAAAGGATCTAGTCAAGCCTGTAAATAACGATTTGTTACCTAGGATGTGGCTAAGGTCTGTTAAACAGTTTCTAGGGATTATTAATTGTTATCAGTATGAAGTATGAGCTTGTTTGTAACTGCACCTGGTTTGCGGTGCTGTACCTGGTTTGCTGTGCTGCACCTAGTTTGCTGTGGAAACTGTAACCGCTTTGCCGTGGAAACTGCACATAAACCTGTTTGTGTATAAAAGCTGGATGAAGAGGGAGGGTCTTGGGAATCCTGACTTGGGGCGTTAGCCCGCAGGTTCCCGGGGCCCCGAATAAAGCACCGCATAAACCGGCACTCTGTTGGTTTGTGTCTCTTTTGGATTACGGGCAACACCATTATGAGGTGTCTGGGCTTTATGAGGTCAGTGTGATAATGAGGCCTGCACCATTATGACGTGTGTGGTCATTATGACGTCAGTGTGATGATGAGGCCTGGGCCATTAAGGCATATCTGGGCTTTATGAGGTCAGTGCCATGATGAGGCCTGCACCATTATGACATGTCTGGGCTTTATGAGGTCAGTGCCATGATGAGGCCTGCACCATTATGACGTGGCTGGGCTTTATGAGGTCACTGTGATGCTGAGGTCTGCACCATCATGAGGTGTGCAGGCATTATGAGGTCAGTGTGATGACGAGGAGTGCACCATTATGACATGTCTGGGCTTTATGAGGTCAGTGCCATGAGGTGGCCTGGGCCATTATGACATGTCTGGGCTTTATGAGGTCAGTGCCATGATGAGGCCTGCACAATTATGACGTTTCTGGGCTTTATGAGGTCACTGTGATGATGAGGCCTGCACCATTATGACATGTCTGGGGTTTATGTTATAAGTGCCATGATGCGGCCTGCACAATTATGACATGTCTGGGTTTTAGGAGGTCAAGGTGATTATGAGACCTGCACTTTTATGGGGTGTCAGGGCTCTATGAGATCAGTGCCATGAGGAGGCCTGCACCATTATGACATGTCTGGGTTTTACGAAGTCACTGTGATGATGAGGCCTGGGCCATTATGACATGTCTGGGCTTTATGAGGTCAGCGTTATAATAAGACCTGCACTATTATGACGTGCCTGGGTTTTATGGGGTCAGTGTGATGATGATGCCTGCACCATTATGACATGTCTGGGCTTTTTGAGGTCGGTGTTATGATGAGACCTGCACCATTATGAGGTGTCTGGGCTTTATGAGGTCAGTGTGATGATGAGGCCTGCACCATTATGACATGTCTGGGCATTATGAGGTCACTGTGATGATGAGGCCTGCACCATTATGACATGTCTGGGCTTTATGAGGTCAGTGTGATGATGAGACCTGCACCATTAGGCCCTGTCTGGGCTTTATGAGGTCACTGTGATGATGAGGCCTGCGCCATTATGACATATCTAGGCTTTATGAGGTCAGTGCCATGAGGAGACCTGCACTGTTATGACATGTCTGGGCTTTATGAGGTCAGTGCCAAGAGGAGGCCTGAACCATTATGACATGTCTGGGCTTTATGAGATCAGTGTGATGATGAGACCTGCACCGTTATGACATGTCTGGGCTTTATGAGATCAGTGTGATGATGAGTCCTGCACCGTTATGACATGTCTGGGCTTTATGACGTCAGTGCCATGATGGGGTCTGCATCATTATGACATATCTGGGCTTTATGAAGTCACTGTGATGATGAGGCCTGCACAATTATGACATGTCTGGGGTTTTGAGGTCACTGTGATGATGAGGCCTGCACTATTATGACATGTCTGGGCTTTATGAGGTCACTGTGATGATGAGGCCTGCACTATTATGACATGTCTGGGCTTTTTGAGGTTAGTGCCATGAGGAGGTCTGCACTATTATGAGGTGTCTGGGTTTTATGAAGTCACTGTGATGTTGAGACCTGCACCATTATGACATGTCTCGGCTTTATGAGGTCAGTGCCATGATGAGGACTGCACCATTATGACATGTCTTAGTTTTATGTGGTCACTGCCATGCGGAGGTCTGCACCATTATGACATGTCCGGGCTTTATGAGGTCAGTGTGATGATGAGACCTGAACCATTATGTCATTTCTGGGCTTTATGAGGTCAGTGTGATGTTGAGGCCTGCACCATTATGACATATCTGGACTTTATGAGGTCAGTGTGATGATGAGGCCTGCACCATTATGACATATCTGGACTTTATGAGGTCAGTGCCATGATGAAGCCTTCACCTTTATGACGTGTCTGGGCTTTATGAGGTTAGTGTGATGATGAGACCTGCACCATTATGATATGTCTGGGCTTTACGAGGTGACTGTGATGGTGAGGCCTGCACCGTTATGACATGTCTGGGCTTTATGAGGTCAGTGCCAAGAGGAGGCCTGAACCATTATGACATGTCTGGGCTTTATGAGGTCAGTGTGATGATGAGGCCTGCACCATTATGACATGTCTGGGCTTTATGAGGTCAGTACCATGATGAGGCCTGCACCATTATGACGTGTCTGGAGTTTTTGAGGTCAGTGTGATGATGAGACCTGTAAAAATATGAGGTGTCTGGGCTTTATGAGGTGAGTGTGATGATGAGACCTGCACCATTATGGCATGTCAGCGTTTTATGAGGTCAGTGTGATTATGACGCCTGCACCATTATGAGGTGTCTGGGCTTTATGAGGTGAGTGTAATGATGAGGCTTGCACCATTATGACATGTCTGGGCTTTATGAGGTCAGTGCCATGAGGAGGCCTGCACCATTGTTGCAAAGCAGTTTAAATTAGTAGTAGAATGGCTAAGGCTTAGTAGAAGAGTAGACCTAGAAAGCAACACTCCAAAGTAGCAACCCTGTTTGTGTGTGGAATAGAAACCATAATCAAAGGATCTAGTCAAGCCTGTAAATAACGATTTGTTACCTAGGATGTGGCTAAGGTCTGTTAAACAGTTTCTAGGGATTATTAATTGTTATCAGTATGAAGTATGAGCTTGTTTGTAACTGCACCTGGTTTGCGGTGCTGTACCTGGTTTGCTGTGCTGCACCTAGTTTGCTGTGGAAACTGTAACCGCTTTGCCGTGGAAACTGCACATAAACCTGTTTGTGTATAAAAGCTGGATGAAGAGGGAGGGTCTTGGGAATCCTGACTTGGGGCGTTAGCCCGCAGGTTCCCGGGGCCCCGAATAAAGTACCGCATAAACCGGTACTCTGTTGGTTTGTGTCTCTTTTGGATTACGGGCAACACCATTATGAGGTGTCTGGGCTTTATGAGGTCAGTGTGATAATGAGGCCTGCACCATTATGACGTGTGTGGTCATTATGACGTCAGTGTGATGATGAGGCCTGCACCATTATGACGTTTCTGGGCATTATGAGGTCAGTGTGATGATGAGGCCTGTATCATTATGACATGTCTGGGCTTTATGAGGTGAGTGTGATGATGAGGCCTGCACCATTATGACATGTCTGGACTTTATGAGGTCAGTGCCATGCGGAGGCCTGCACCATTATGACATGTCAGGGCTTTATGAGGTCAGTGCCAAGAGGAGGCCTGGGCCATTATGACATATCTGGGCTTTATGAGGTCACTGTGATGATGAGGCCTGCACCATTATGACGTGGCTGGGCTTTATGAGGTCAGTGCCATGAGGAGGCCTCCACAATTATGACATGTCTGGGCTTTATGAGGTCACTGTGATGATTAGGCCTGCAGCATAATGATATATCTGGGCTTTATGTTGTAAGTGCCATGATGAAGCCTGCACCATTATGACATGTCTGGGATTTATGACATCACTGTGATGATGAGACCTGCACCATTATGAAGTGTCAGGGCTTTTTGAGGTCAGTGCCATGACGTGGCTTGCACCATTATGACATGTCTGGGCTTTATGAGGTCAGTGCCATGAGGAGGCCTGTGCCATTATGACATGTCTGGGCTTTATGAGGTCACTGTGATGATTAGGCCTGCAGCATAATGATATATCTGGGCTTTATGTTGTAAGTGCCATGATGAGGCCTGCACAATTATGACATGTCTGAATTTTATGAGGTCAGTGCCATGATGAGACCTGCACGATTATGACATTTCTGGGCTTTATGAGGTCAAGGTTATTATGAGACCTGCACCATTATGGGGTGTCAGGGCTTTTTGAGATCAGTGCCATGAGTAGGCCTGCACCATTATGACATGTCTGGGCTTTATGAAGTCACTGTGATGATGAGGCCTGTGCCATTATGACATGTCTCGGCTTCATGAGGTCAGCGTGATTATGAGACCTGCACCATTATGACGTGCCTGGGTTTTATGGGGTCAGTGAGATGATGAGGCCTGCACGATTATGACATGTCTGGGCTTTATGAGATCAGTGCCATGATGAGACCTGCACCATAATGGGGTGTCTGGGCTTTATGAGATCAGTGCCATGAGGAGGCCTGGGCCATTATGACATGTCTGGGCTTTATGAGGTCAGTGCCATGATGAGACCTGCATTATTATGACATGTCCGGGCTTTATGAGGTCACTGTGATGATGAGACCTGCACCATTTTGATATGTCTGGGCTTTATGAGGTCAGTGCCAAGAGGAGACCTGTGCCATTATGACATGTCTGGGCTTCATGAGGTCAGTGTGATGATGAGGCCTGCACCATTATGACATGTCTGGGCTTTATGAGGTCAGTGCCATAAGGAGGCGTGGGCCATTATGACATGTGTGGGCTTTATGAGGTCACAGTGATGACGAGGCCTGCACCATTATGACGTAGCTGGGCTTTATGAGGTCAGTGCCATGATGAGGCCTTTACCATTATGACATGTCTGGGCTTTATGAGGTCACTGTGTTAGTGAGGCCTGCACCATCATGACATGTCTGGGCTTTATGAGATCAGCGCCATGACGAGGCTTGTACCATTATGACATGTCTGGGCTTTATGAGATCAGTGCCATGAGGAGGCCTGGGCCATTATGACATGTCTGGGCTTTATGAGGTCAGTGTGATGATGAGGCCTGCACCATTATGACATGTCTGGGTTTTATGAGGTCAGTGCTATGAAGAGGTCTGCACCATTATGACATGTCTGGGCTTTATGAGGTCACTGTGATGATGAGTCCTGCCACCATTATGACATATCTCGGCTTTATGAGGTCAGTGCCATGAGGAGGCATGCACTATTATGACATGTCTGGGCTTTATGAGGTCAGTGTCAAGAGGAGACCTGAACCATTATGACATGTCTGGGCTTTATGAGGTGACTGTGATGATGAGGCCTGCACCATTATGACATGTCTGGGCTTTATGAGGTCAGTGCCACGATGAGGTCTGAATCACTATGACATATCTGGGTTTTATGTGGTTCCTGTGATGGTGAGACCTGCACCATTATGACATATGTGGGCTTTATGAAGTCAGTGCCATGAAGAGGTCTGCACCATTATCACTGTCTGGGCTTTTTGAGGCTCGTGTGATGGTGAGACCTGCACAAATATGAGGTGTCTGGGCTTTATGAGGTCAGTACCATGATGAGGCCTGCACCATTATGACGTGTCTGGGCTTTATGAAGTCACTGTGATGATGAGGCCTGGGCAATTATGACATGTCAGGGCTTTATGAGGTCAGTGCCGTGATGAGGCTTGCACCATTATGACGTGTCTGGGTTTTATGAGGACAGTGCCATGATGAGACCTGCAAGATTATGACATGTCTGGGCTTTATGAGGTCAGTGTCATGATGAGGCCTGTACAATTATGACGTTTCTAGGCTTTATGAGGTCACTGTGATGCTGAGGTCTGCACCATCATGAGGTGTGTGGGCATTATGAGGTCAGTGTGATGGTGAGGCCTGCACCATTATGACATGTCTGGGCTTTATGAGGTCACTGTGTTGGTGAGGCCTGCACCATCATGACATGTCTGGGCTTTAGGAGGTCAGTACCATGAGGAGGCCTGGACCATTATGACATATCTGGGCTTTATGAGGTCACTGCCATGAGGAGGTCTGCACCATTATGACATGTCTGGGCTTTATGAGGTCAGTGTGATGATGAGGCCTGCACAATTAAGAGGTGTCTGGGCTTTATGAGGTCAGTGTGATAATGAGACCTGGACCATTATGATATTTTTGGGCTTTATGAGGTCTGTGCCAAGAGGAGGCCTGGGCCATTATGACGTGCCTGGGTTTTATGCGGTCAGTGTGATGATGAGGCCTGCACCATTATGACATGTCTGGGCTTTTTGAGGTTGGTGTTATGATGAGACCTGCACCATTATGAGGTGTCTAGTCTTTATGAGGTCAGTGTGATGATGAGGCCTGCACCATTATGAGGTGTCAGGGCTTTATGAGGTCAGTGTGATAATGAGACCTGGACCATTATGATATTTTTGGGCTTTATGAGGTCTGTGCCAAGAGGAGGCCTGGGCCATTATGACGTATCTGGGCTTTATGAGGTCACTGTGATGATGTGGCCTGCACCATTATGACGTGGCTGGGCTTTATGAGATCAGTGCCATGACGAGGCTTGCACCATTATGACATGTCTGGGCTTTATGAGGTCAGTGCCATGCGGAGGCCTGCACCATTATGACATGTCCGGGCTTTATGAGGTCATTGTGTTGATGAGGCCATTGCCATTATGACATGTCTGGGCTTTATGAAGTCACTGTGATGATGAGGCCTTTGCCATTATGACATGTCTCGGCTTCATGAGGTCAGCGTGATTATGAGACCTGCACCATTATGACGTGTCTGGGTTTTATGAGGTCAGTACCATGATTAGATCTGCACGATTATGACATGTCTGGGCTTTATGAGGTCAGTGCCATGATGAGTCCTGCACCATTATGACGTGTCTGGACTCTATGAGGTCAGTGTGATGATGAGACCTGCACCATTATGACATGTCTGGGCTTTATGAGATCAGTGCCATGACGAGGCTTGCACCATTATGACATGTCTGGGCTTCATTAGGTCAGTGCCATGAGGAGGCCTGGGCCATTATGACATGTCTGGGCTTTATGAGGTCAGTGTGATGATGAGGCCTGCACCATTATGACATGTCTGGGTTTTATGAGGTCAGTGCTATGGCGAGGCCTGCACCATTATGACATGTTTGGGCTTTATGAGGTCACTGTGATGATGAGTCCTGCCACCATTATGACATATCTCGGCTTTATGAGGTCAGTGCCTTGAGGAGACCTGCACTATTATGACATGTCTGGGCTTTATGAGGTCAGTGCCATGATGAGGCCTGTACCATTATGACATGTCTGGGCTTTATGAGGTCACTGTGTTGGTGAGGCCTGCACCATCATGACATGTCTGGGCTTTAGGAGGTCAGTACCATGAGGAGGCCTGGACCATTATGACATATCTGGGCTTTATGAGGTCACTGCCATGAGGAGGTCTGCACCATTATGACATGTCTCGGCTTTATGAGGTCAGTGTGATGATGAGGCCTGCACCATCATGACATGTCTGGGCTTTATGAGATCAGTGTGATGATGAGACCTGCACCATTATGACATGTCTGGGCTTTATGAGGTCAATGCCATGAGGAGCTCTGCACTATTATGACATGTCTGGGCTTTATGAGGTCAGTGCCAAGAGGAGACCTGAACCATTATGACATGTCTGGGCTTTATGAGGTCAGTGTGATGATGAGGCCTGCACCATTACGACATGTCTGGGCTTTATGAGGTCAGTGCCATGATGAGGCCTGAATCATTATGACATATCTGGGCTTTATGAGGTCAGCGTTACAATGAGACCTGCACCATTATGACATATCTGGGCTTTATGAAGTCAGTGCCATGATGAGGTCTGCACCATTATGACGTGTCTGGGCTTTTTGAGGCCAGTGTGATGATGAGACCTGCACAAATATGAGGTGTCTGGGCTTTATGAGGTCAGTGCCATGATGAGGCCTGCACCATTATGACGTGTCTGGGCTTTCTGAGGTCAGTGTGATGATGAGACCTGCACAATATGATATGTCTGGGCTTTATGAGGTGACTGTGATGATGAGGCCTGCACCATTATGACATGTCTGGGCTTTATGAGGTCAGTGCCATGCGGAGGCCTGCACCATTATGACATGTCCGGGCTTTATGTGGTCAATGCCATGGTGAGGCCTGCACCATTATGACATGCCTGGGCTTTATGAGGTCATTGTGATGATGAGACCTGCGCCATTATGACATGTCAGGGCTTTATGAGGTCAGTGTGATGATGAGGCCTGCACCATTATGACATGTCTGGACTTTATGCGGTCAGTGTGATGATGAGTCCTGCACAATTAAGAGGTGTCTGGGCTTTATGAGGTCAGTGTGATAATGAGACCTGCACCATTATGACGTGCCTGGGTTTTATGTGGTCAGTGTGATGATGAGGCCTGCACCATTATGACATGTCTGGGCTTTTTGAGGTCGGTGTTATGATGAGACCTGCACCATTATGAGGTGTCTAGTCTTTATGAGGTCAGTGTGATGATGAGACCTGCACCATTATGAGGTGTCAGGGCTTTATGAGGTCAGTGTGATAATGAGACCAGCACCATTATGATATTTCTGGGCTTTATGAGGTCTGTGCCAAGAGGAGCCCTGGGCCATTATGACGTATCTGGGCTTTATGAGGTCACTGTGATGATGAGGCCTGCACCATTATGACGTTGCTGGGCTTTTTGAGGCCAGTGTGATGATGAGACCTGCACCATTATGACGTGGCTGGGCTTTATGAGGTCAGTGCCATGATGAGGCCTGCACCATTATGACGTGTCTGGGCTTTATGAAGTCACTGTGATGATGAGGCCTGGGCAATTATGACATGTCTGGGCTTTATGAGGTCAGTGCCGTGATGAGGCTTGCACCATTATGACATGTCTGGGCTTTATGAGGTCAGTGCCATGAGGAGGCCTGCACCATTATGAGGTGCCTGATCTTTATGAGGTCAGTGTGATGATGAGACCTGCACCATTATGACGTGTCTGGGTTTTATGAGGACAGTGCCATGATGAGTCATGCACGATTATGACATGTCTGGGCTTTATGAGGTCAGTTCCTTGATGAGGCCTGCACTATTATGACATGTCTGGGCTTTATGAGGTCAGTGCCATGATGAGGCCTGTACCATTATGACATGTCTGGGCTTTATGAGGTCACTGTGATGATGTGGCCTGCACCATTATGACGTGGCTGGGCTTTATGAGATCAGTGCCATGACGAGGCTTGCACCATTATGACATGTCTGGGCTTTATGAGGTCAGTGCCATGCGGAGGCCTGCACCATTATGACATGTCCGGGCTTTATGAGGTCATTGTGTTGATGAGGCCATTGCCATTATGGCATGTCTGGGCTTTATGAAGTCACTGTGATGATGAGGCCTTTGCCATTATGACATGTCTCGGCTTCATGAGGTCAGCGTGATTATGAGACCTGCACCATTATGACGTGTCTGGGTTTTATGAGGTCAGTACCATGATTAGATCTGCACGATTATGACATGTCTGGGCTTTATGAGGTCAGTGCCATGATGAGTCCTGCACCATTATGACGTGTCTGGACTCTATGAGGTCAGTGTGATGATGAGACCTGCACCATTATGACATGTCTGGGCTTTATGAGATCAGTGCCATGACGAGGCTTGCACCATTATGACATGTCTGGGCTTCATTAGGTCAGTGCCATGAGGAGGCCTGGGCCATTATGACATGTCTGGGCTTTATGAGGTCAGTGTGATGATGAGGCCTGCACCATTATGACATGTCTGGGTTTTATGAGGTCAGTGCTATGGCGAGGCCTGCACCATTATGACATGTTTGGGCTTTATGAGGTCACTGTGATGATGAGTCCTGCCACCATTATGACATATCTCGGCTTTATGAGGTCAGTGCCTTGAGGAGACCTGCACTATTATGACATGTCTGGGCTTTATGAGGTCAGTGCCATGATGAGGCCTGTACCATTATGACATGTCTGGGCTTTATGAGGTCACTGTGTTGGTGAGGCCTGCACCATCATGACATGTCTGGGCTTTAGGAGGTCAGTACCATGAGGAGGCCTGGACCATTATGACATATCTGGGCTTTATGAGGTCACTGCCATGAGGAGGTCTGCACCATTATGACATGTCTCGGCTTTATGAGGTCAGTGTGATGATGAGGCCTGCACCATCATGACATGTCTGGGCTTTATGAGATCAGTGTGATGATGAGACCTGCACCATTATGACATGTCTGGGCTTTATGAGGTCAATGCCATGAGGAGCTCTGCACTATTATGACATGTCTGGGCTTTATGAGGTCAGTGCCAAGAGGAGACCTGAACCATTATGACATGTCTGGGCTTTACGAGGTCAGTGTGATGATGAGGCCTGCACCATTACGACATGTCTGGGCTTTATGAGGTCAGTGCCATGATGAGGCCTGAATCATTATGACATATCTGGGCTTTATGAGGTCAGCGTTATAATGAGACCTGCACCATTATGACATATCTGGGCTTTATGAAGTCAGTGCCATGATGAGGTCTGCACCATTATGACGTGTCTGGGCTTTTTGAGACCAGTGTGATGATGAGACCTGCACAAATATGAGGTGTCTGGGCTTTATGAGGTCAGTGCCATGATGAGGCCTGCACCATTATGACGTGTCTGGGCTTTCTGAGGTCAGTGTGATGATGAGACCTGCACAATATGATATGTCTGGGCTTTATGAGGTGACTGTGATGATGAGGCCTGCACCATTATGACATGTCTGGGCTTTATGAGGTCAGTGCCATGCGGAGGCCTGCACCATTATGACATGTCCGGGCTTTATGTGGTCAATGCCATGGTGAGGCCTGCACCATTATGACATGCCTGGGCTTTATGAGGTCATTGTGATGATGAGACCTGCGCCATTATGACATGTCAGGGCTTTATGAGGTCAGTGTGATGATGAGGCCTGCACCATTATGACATGTCTGGACTTTATGCGGTCAGTGTGATGATGAGTCCTGCACAATTAAGAGGTGTCTGGGCTTTATGAGGTCAGTGTGATAATGAGACCTGCACCATTATGACGTGCCTGGGTTTTATGTGGTCAGTGTGATGATGAGGCCTGCACCATTATGACATGTCTGGGCTTTTTGAGGTCGGTGTTATGATGAGACCTGCACCATTATGAGGTGTCTAGTCTTTATGAGGTCAGTGTGATGATGAGACCTGCACCATTATGAGGTGTCAGGGCTTTATGAGGTCAGTGTGATAATGAGACCAGCACCATTATGATATTTCTGGGCTTTATGAGGTCTGTGCCAAGAGGAGCCCTGGGCCATTATGACGTATCTGGGCTTTATGAGGTCACTGTGATGATGAGGCCTGCACCATTATGACGTTGCTGGGCTTTTTGAGGCCAGTGTGATGATGAGACCTGCACCATTATGACGTGGCTGGGCTTTATGAGGTCAGTGCCATGATGAGGCCTGCACCATTATGACGTGTCTGGGCTTTATGAAGTCACTGTGATGATGAGGCCTGGGCAATTATGACATGTCTGGGCTTTATGAGGTCAGTGCCGTGATGAGGCTTGCACCATTATGACATGTCTGGGCTTTATGAGGTCAGTGCCATGAGGAGGCCTGCACCATTATGAGGTGCCTGATCTTTATGAGGTCAGTGTGATGATGAGACCTGCACCATTATGACGTGTCTGGGTTATATGAGGACAGTGCCATGATGAGTCATGCACGATTATGACATGTCTGGGCTTTATGAGGTCAGTTCCTTGATGAGGCCTGCACTATTATGACATGTCTGGGCTTTATGAGGTCAGTGCCATGATGAGGCCTGTACCATTATGACATGTCTGGGCTTTATGAGGTCACTGTGTTGGTGAGGCCTGCACCATCATGACATGTCTGGGCTTTATGAGATCAGTGCCATGACGAGGCTTGCACCATTATGACATGTCTGGGCTTTATGAGGTCAGTGCCATGCGGAGGCCTGCACCATTATGACATGTCCGGGCTTTATGAGGTCATTGTGTTGATGAGGCCATTGCCATTATGACATGTCTGGGCTTTATGAAGTCACTGTGATGATGAGGCCTTTGCCATTATGACATGTCTCGGCTTCATGAGGTCAGCGTGATTATGAGACCTGCACCATTATGACGTGTCTGGGTTTTATGAGGTCAGTACCATGATTAGATCTGCACGATTATGACATGTCTGGGCTTTATGAGGTCAGTGCCATGATGAGTCCTGCACCATTATGACGTGTCTGGACTCTATGAGGTCAGTGTGATGATGAGACCTGCACCATTATGACATGTCTGGGCTTTATGAGATCAGTGCCATGACGAGGCTTGCACCATTATGACATGTCTGGGCTTCATTAGGTCAGTGCCATGAGGAGGCCTGGGCCATTATGACATGTCTGGGCTTTATGAGGTCAGTGTGATGATGAGGCCTGCACCATTATGACATGTCTGGGTTTTATGAGGTCAGTGCTATGGCGAGGCCTGCACCATTATGACATGTTTGGGCTTTATGAGGTCACTGTGATGATGAGTCCTGCCACCATTATGACATATCTCGGCTTTATGAGGTCAGTGCCTTGAGGAGACCTGCACTATTATGACATGTCTGGGCTTTATGAGGTCAGTGCCATGATGAGGCCTGTACCATTATGACATGTCTGGGCTTTATGAGGTCACTGTGTTGGTGAGGCCTGCACCATCATGACATGTCTGGGCTTTAGGAGGTCAGTACCATGAGGAGGCCTGGACCATTATGACATATCTGGGCTTTATGAGGTCACTGCCATGAGGAGGTCTGCACCATTATGACATGTCTCGGCTTTATGAGGTCAGTGTGATGATGAGGCCTGCACCATCATGACATGTCTGGGCTTTATGAGATCAGTGTGATGATGAGACCTGCACCATTATGACATGTCTGGGCTTTATGAGGTCAATGCCATGAGGAGCTCTGCACTATTATGACATGTCTGGGCTTTATGAGGTCAGTGCCAAGAGGAGACCTGAACCATTATGACATGTCTGGGCTTTATGTGGTCAGTGTGATGATGAGGCCTGCACCATTACGACATGTCTGGGCTTTATGAGGTCAGTGCCATGATGAGGCCTGAATCATTATGACATATCTGGGCTTTATGAGGTCAGCGTTATAATGAGACCTGCACCATTATGACATATCTGGGCTTTATGAAGTCAGTGCCATGATGAGGTCTGCACCATTATGACGTGTCTGGGCTTTTTGAGGCCAGTGTGATGATGAGACCTGCACAAATATGAGGTGTCTGGGCTTTATGAGGTCAGTGCCATGATGAGGCCTGCACCATTATGACGTGTCTGGGCTTTCTGAGGTCAGTGTGATGATGAGACCTGCACAATATGATATGTCTGGGCTTTATGAGGTGACTGTGATGATGAGGCCTGCACCATTATGACATGTCTGGGCTTTATGAGGTCAGTGCCATGCGGAGGCCTGCACCATTATGACATGTCCGGGCTTTATGTGGTCAATGCCATGGTGAGGCCTGCACCATTATGACATGCCTGGGCTTTATGAGGTCATTGTGATGATGAGACCTGCGCCATTATGACATGTCAGGGCTTTATGAGGTCAGTGTGATGATGAGGCCTGCACCATTATGACATGTCTGGACTTTATGCGGTCAGTGTGATGATGAGTCCTGCACAATTAAGAGGTGTCTGGGCTTTATGAGGTCAGTGTGATAATGAGACCTGCACCATTATGACGTGCCTGGGTTTTATGTGGTCAGTGTGATGATGAGGCCTGCACCATTATGACATGTCTGGGCTTTTTGAGGTCGGTGTTATGATGAGACCTGCACCATTATGAGGTGTCTAGTCTTTATGAGGTCAGTGTGATGATGAGACCTGCACCATTATGAGGTGTCAGGGCTTTATGAGGTCAGTGTGATAATGAGACCAGCACCATTATGATATTTCTGGGCTTTATGAGGTCTGTGCCAAGAGGAGGCCTGGGCCATTATGACGTATCTGGGCTTTATGAGGTCACTGTGATGATGAGGCCTGCACCATTATGACGTTGCTGGGCTTTTTGAGGCCAGTGTGATGATGAGACCTGCACCATTATGACGTGGCTGGGCTTTATGAGGTCAGTGCCATGATGAGGCCTGCACCATTATGACGTGTCTGGGCTTTATGAAGTCACTGTGATGATGAGGCCTGGGCAATTATGACATGTCTGGGCTTTATGAGGTCAGTGCCGTGATGAGGCTTGCACCATTATGACATGTCTGGGCTTTATGAGGTCAGTGCCATGAGGAGGCCTGCACCATTATGAGGTGCCTGATCTTTATGAGGTCAGTGTGATGATGAGACCTGCACCATTATGACGTGTCTGGGTTTTATGAGGACAGTGCCATGATGAGTCATGCACGATTATGACATGTCTGGGCTTTATGAGGTCAGTTCCTTGATGAGGCCTGCACTATTATGACATGTCTGGGCTTTATGAGGTCAGTGCCATGATGAGGCCTGTACAATTATGACGTTTCCAAGCTTTATGAGGTCAGTGTGATGCTGAGGCCTGCACTATTATGACATGTCTGGGCTTTATGAGGTCAGTGCCATGATGAGGCCTGTACCATTATGACGTTTCTGGGCTTTATGTGGTCACTGTGATGATGAGGCCTGCACCATTATGATCTATCTGGGCTTTATGTTGTAAGTGCCATGATGAGACCTGCACAATTATGACATGTCTGGGCTTTATGAGGTCAGTGTGATGATGAGGTCTGCACCATTATGACATGTCTGGGCTTTATGAGGTCACTGTGATGATGAGGCCTGCACCATCATGACATGTTTGGGCTTTATGAGATCAGTGTGATGATGAGACCTGCACCATCATGACATGTCTGGGCTTTATGAGATCAGTGCCATGACGAGGCTTGCACCATTATGACATGGCTGGGCATTATGAGGTCAGTGCCATGACGAGGCCTGGGCCATTATGACACGTCTGGGCTTTATGAGGTCAGTGTGATGATGAGGCCTGCACCATTATGACATGTCTGGGTTTTATGAGGTCAGTGCTATGACGAGGCCGGCATCATTATGACATGTCTGGGCTTTATGAGGTCACTGTGATGATGAGTCCTGCCACCATTATGACATGTCTGGGCTTTATGAGGTCAGTGCCATGAGGAGCTCTGCACTATTATGACATGTCTGGGCTTTATGAGGTCAGTGCCAAGAGGAGACCTGAACCATTATGACATGTCTGGGCTTTATGAGGTCAGTGTGATGATGAGGCCTGCACTATTATGACATGTCTGGGCTTTATGAGGTCAGTGCCATGATGAGGCCTGAATCATTATGACATATCTGGGCTTTATGAGGTCAGCGTTATAATGAGACCTGCACCATTATGACATATCTGGGCTTTATGAAGTCAGTGCCATGATGAGGTCTGCACCATTATGACGTGTCTGGGCTTTTTGAGGCCAGTGTGATGATGAGACCTGCACAAATATGAGGTGTCTGGGCTTTATGAGGTCAGTGCCATGATGAGGCCTGCACCATTATGACGTGTCTGGGCTTTCTGAGGTCAGTGTGATGATGAGACCTGCACAATATGATATGTCTGGGCTTTATGAGGTGACTGTGATGATGAGGCCTGCACCATTATGACATGTCTGGGCTTTATGAGGTCAGTGCCAAGAGGAGGCCTGCACCATTATGACATGTCCCGGCTTTATGAGGTCAGTGTGATGATGAGGCCTGCAAAATTATGACATGTCTGGACTTTACGAGGTCAGTGCCATGATGAGGCCTGGGCCATTAAGGCATTTCTGGGCTTTATGTGGTCAATGCCATGATGAGGCCTGCACCATTATGACATGTGGAAGATATTGCAGAAACCTGGTTGGTAGAGAGAGGACACATTAAAGATTCTATACCGCTGGTCTCACGCTAAAGCAAGAAAACTATTAGAAGGTCACTGATCAGTGTGTTTGTGAAACTGCTTTGTCTAAGAAACTGCAAGGCTGCATTGTCTGCTGTGAAGCTGTATTGTTTAAGAAACTGCAAGGCTGCATTGTCTGCTGTGAAGCTGTATTGTTTAAGAAACTGCATATGTGATAGAAAAATTAGAGCAACAGGTTGGGAAAGGTAGAGAAAGTAGCAAATAGTAAATAAACTATTGCCATGAGAAAGAGGCAGCATTTGCGCAAATGTAACGTAGGTAATTAGGAGCCAATGATGAGCTTGTATTTGGAATATTAATGAGCCTAATTATTAACCTTTATAAGCATGGAGCTTACAGCAATAAAGTTGGATTAGTCATGATCAATACTGTGATCGTGTGATACTTTCCCGTCGTCCGCAACAAATGGTGACCTCCGACGTGATAATTTAAAGAAACGGGGGAATCCACGGTTGGGATGGCATAGTGTCGGAGCCTTAGCAGCGAAGGCTGGTCAAAAAGTCAAATTGAGGAGTGACTTGGACCTGGAACTGGTCAAAAAGTCGGCAGAATTTGCGACTTCGGACCCGGATCAAAAAGTGGGCAACTGCAACTTCGGATCCTTAAGGCGTCACTTGGGACGAGTTCCACCATACGTGCTGCCGGACCCTGGAGGCTGCAAGAGCGCGCTAAAAATAGGTAAAAAATGGAAAGGGAAGCAGCATATAGTTTATTTTCTGAATTTTTGCAGAAAAAGGGTATTAAAAACATAGATTTAAAAAAAGAATTACCAGGATTGCTTGCTTTTGGGTATGCAAAAGGGTGTTTTATCAACCCGCATACCGTGCATTCTTTAGAAGAGTGGTGAAAGTTTGGAGATAAAATATGTGAGGCCATTCTAGAAGAGGATAAAGTTGCAAAAAAGCTGGGAAAGTTTTGGAAAGTTGTGAATGATACATTGTTACAACATGAGGCAGAGAAACGAGCTGCTGAGCAAGCTCGAGGTATACAGCAACACAACAGAGATTGGTTCTCTATTTCCCCGACTCCCCCTGCATTTCAATCAGTTATGCTCCCAGCACAGCCGTCTGCCCCCCCTCCTAATGAAAATACGGCTCCCCCTTCTGCAACCCCTCCTGACCCTCCTGCCCCTGCAGAACCTTTAAGCAATAACGCTGATCCATTGCTGGAGCCACCAGCACCCCCTCCTCCTGCTTTAGATGCTGTGATGCCTGTCCCTGGGGCAAGCACTGACCCGGCGGGGGCCATAGCCAAGGAGAGGAGAGATACATGGGCAGCGATTGCTAAACATTGCCTGTCAGAAGAATTGCAGGGGGCAGAGGGCATGGCATTTCCAGTTATTTATAATCAAATGCCAGGGGGAGGGCTAAATGCCACTATAACTCCATTAGATTGGAAACTTTTGGCACAACTGCGGAGCACTGTAAGTGAATTTGGTTTGCATGGAGAACCTGTTAAACAAATGTTAGATTATTTCTGGGCCACTCAACTTTTACTACCCTCAGATCTCCGTTCCATTTCGAGAATGATACTTACAGAACATCAGCAACTTTTGTTTAATGCTTATTGGCAAGCATATGTTAATGAAAGTGTTGCTGTGATCAGGCAACCGGGGGATCCTTTACACGGCGTTACAGCAGACGAACTAATGGGAACAGGTCCATATTCACGAACCGAAGCACAAGTACACATTGGGGCAGATAAAATTAGAGAAGCCATGGACCTTGTAAGGAAAGCATTAAATAGGGTCAAGGAGCCAGGGGGAGTGCCATTATATATGAGCTTAAAACAGGGAAGGAATGAATCTTTTGGTGAATATGTTGATAAGTTAACAGCTGCTATCACAAAAGCTGGGGTCCCAGATTATATGAAGGGAACCATGCTAAAGCAGTGTGTTTTGCAAAATGCTAACTCAATGGTTAAACAAGTAATAAATACATTGGGTCCTTATTGGACTATAGAAGAATTATTAGACAAAGTATTGCAAATACCAACAGGAGAGAATGCATTTTTAGTCAATGCTATTCAGGATTTTACTAAAGGGCTTAAAGAACAGACTCAGGACTTAGTTAAGGAGCTTAAAGAACAGGCTCAAAATTCCCAAATTCAAGTGTTAGCAGCTCTTGCACCCCTCCAGGGAAAGGCTAATAACTCCACAGATGGAAAAGCTCGATCAAAGTGTTATCGATGCGGAGCTACTGGACACTTCAGAAGGGAGTGCCGAGCAACAGGAATTTGGTGCCAGCAGTGTCAGAACTCCACCCACAACACTTCTGTTTGTCGGAGCCGTTCGGGAAACTCACGGCGAGATACAGCAGTGGCCGCGCTCAGACACAAATCGTCGCTGCAGCACAGATAACCCCAGCCAGCAACTTTTCACCGAACAATCCATTCCACGGACAGGAGAACAACTGCAACCTGCTACAACCACAGCCTCAGCCAATGCTTTCGGATTACAACCTGCCACAGCCGGCAGCCTCAGATTGGATTTGGCAACAGCAGTAGAAGTTACTTTGTTATCCACCCAACCTCAAAAGATTCCCACCGGGATTTATAGACCTTTAATAATAAACAAACAAGTGTTTGGTGCATTGCTGATAGGAAGATCATCAACTAGCCTTGCTAGATTATTTGTGCTGCCTAGATTAATTGATACTGACTACACTGGACAAATAATGGTTATGGCATATACTATTTTTCCACCTTTAAGGATTCCTAAAGGACAACGTATTGCTCAATTAATACCCCTACCACAGTTAGCAAAACCTTTAACCAACGACCGACAACTGATGCAACGTGGAGATCGTGGATTTGGTTCTACAAGGGGACTTACCTTACTGACACTGGATTTAAGTGAGAGGCCAAAACATAAAGTTACAATTATATGGAAAGATCAAACAAAAACACTGGATGCTTTACTAGATTCAGGAGCTGATTCCAGTATAATAGCTCCTCATTGTTGGCCTAGACACTGGCCTCTGCAACCTGCTACTACAACTCTGACTGGCATTGGGGGTGCCTCAATTGCTATGCGGACTCCTACTGTGAGCATCGAGGTGGAAGGTCGTGTGGCCAGTGCTGTCCTGTCTGTTGTACAGCTTCCACCAACAGTACAATGCTTAATCGGGAGAGATGTTTTGACACAAATTGGGATGAAACTCTCCAATGATTACCCTTTGGGGGAATAGCCATTGCTTGGTCTTTCCCAATTCCTATTACTTGGATTGTTGATACTCCAGTATGGGTTAAGCAATGGCCTTTAAAACGGGAAAGCTTGGAAGCTGCTCATGAATTAGTACAAGAACAAATTGATCAAGGACACTTAAAACTTTCTACTAGTCCCTGGAATACACCTATATTTGTAATAAAGAAAAAGTCTGGAAAATATCGATTATTGCATGATCTAAGAGCAGTTAACTCACAAATGGAAGCCATGGGGGCTTTACAGCCTGGACTACCAAATCCTGCAATGCTTCCCATGGATTGGTCCTTACTGATTGTAGACTTAAAGGATTGTTTCTTTACAATTCAATTGCACCCTCGGGATACTAAACGTTTTGCTTTTACATTACCTGCTATTAACAGAGAAAGACCTGACCAACGATTTGAATGGACAGTATTACCACAAGGGATGAGGAACAGTCCAACTTTGTGTCAACTATATGTGGATACTGCCTTACAAGCCTTGCGGAGAAGATGGCCTGACTGCATAATCTATCACTATATGGATGATATTTTGTTTTGCCAACCTGAGGAGTTTGTACCCGAACAAATACAAATAATTCGCAGACATTTGGAACAATATAAGTTAATAATAGCAGATGAAAAAATTCAAACGACAGAACCATGGAGATATTTGGGGTGGACTATCTCTCGACATGCCGTTATCCCACAGAAATTGGTATTTCAATCAAAATTGCGCACTGTGAATGATGCACAAAAACTTCTTGGAGATTTACAGTGGTTACGCCCTGTTGTGGGAATCCCTGCTGACCTTTTAGCTGAATTGCGACCCCTATTAAAAGGAACAGACCCAACAACCAAAATTACTGTCACAAAGCACCAACAACTCATACTCCAACAAATTTTAGATTGCGTCACTCAGGGCCGTGTTCGGAGAAGACAATGGGAATTACCTTTAGAACTTACCTTTTAGGCTGACAAACGATACATTTTGGGTGCTATTACACAATCACAAACAGAAACGGGGGAGGATATAGGGGTTTTAGAATGGTTATCAACTAGCATACAACAGCCTAAAACACTTTTACAAAAAATTGAAATGTTGGCAGCCCTGATAAAAAAGGGTCGAGAGCGTGTGTTACAAATTGATGCTCAAGAGCCTGCACGTATACGATTACCAATGCAGAAAAATGATCTTGATTGGTACCTATGTACTAATGAGGGTCTTCAAGAAGCATTATTAGGACTGACATGTCCCATAATTACCAGTAGACTGCACAATGTCCCTACAGCATGGATTGGTTCTTGGCAATGGATACTGAAACCTAAAAAACAGGAACAACCAATTCCACATGCACGAACAGTTTACACAGACGCTGGCAAAAAATCTCACACTGCTGCCCTAACCTGGTTAGAGAAAGGAGAATGGAAGCATGAAATTTTAACAGGAGAACCTACAGATTCATTACAAACTTTAGAGTTGTTAGCAGTGGTCAGAGCACTGGCTAGCATGGATAGACCCCTTAATATTGTTACTGACTCATTCTATGTAGCAGGAGTAGTTAATCGGATAGAAGGGGCCCTAATTAAAGAAATCCCAAATAAGAGGCTCTTTCAGTTATTTTGTCAATTATGGTTGGCAGTAACAAACAGAGATCATGACTATGCTGTCATACATGTACGAAGCCATAAATGGGACATTGGGTTGGGTGAAGGAAATGCTAGGGCGGACAGATTAGTTTCTATGGCTACAGAGGATGAGGAAGAATTTACCAAAGCACAGAAAGATCATGAACAATATCATCAAAATGCCAGAGGACTAAAAAGAATGTATGACATCACCTTAAATGATGCTAAAAATATTGTTCGATCCTGTCCAACATGTAGCAATCATAATGGTGGTGTAGGATTGGGTATGGGAGTAAATCCCAGAGGGTTAAAGAGTAATGAAATCTGGCAAATGGATGTTACACATTATGCACCTTTTGGAAGATTTAAATATATACATGTGTGTATTGACACATATAGTCATTTTATGTGGGCTACAGCTCAAACAGGAGAAAAAGCTTTACAAGTAGAAAGACATTTGTGTGAATGTTTTGCTGTGATGGGGAAACCACAACAGATAAAAACAGACAATGGACCTGCCTATGTGGGTACTAGAGTAAGCCAATTTTTGAAAAAGTGGAAAATCACTCACCGCACAGGTATTGCTCACTCTCCCACAGGACAAGCAATCATAGAAAGAGCTCATTACACACTAAAAACGTATCTTGAAAAACATAAAAACATTATTGATATTAAGAAAAGGTTAAGCAAGGTACTGTTTGTCCTGAATCATTTATGCATTTTTGGAGATCAAAAAGATCCTCCTGTAACAATTCATTATACATTAAAACAGGATACAGAGAAACCTGAAGAGGTGTGGGTCAGATTTAAAGATCCACGTACAGGGATTTGGCAAGATCCAGCAAAAGTACTCTACTGGGGAAGAGGTTATCTTTGTGTTTCTTCACCACAGGGACCTCTTTGGATACCTGCCAAGTGGACTCGAGCTGCTGTGAATGTCTCGAGCCCTGCTCAGAACAGAGACGGCGAAGAGGAGAATAGAGGAGAAGATTCGTATACTTCTTCTACCATGAGTGCATACAATTAAAGGGTTACCCAAGAATTTGCAACGGGAAATTAACAAATGTGATAGTTATGAAGCGTTTGTTCTGCTACTGACTGCACTGTATCTATTTTCAGAAAAATATTTTGGCACACGACACTGTTAAAAATGCAAGCAGCCAGGCTGCTTGGCCTGGATTGCCTTTAAGTGTAAGACCTGTGAAGGCAAGTGGTGGGTTGAGCAACATAATTTGCAAGGAATTTGGTGTAGAACTTGTGCTTATGTATTATCACTTGATACATGGCAACGTGATTTAGAACGAGCAACAGGGTTACAGGTACTTGAAGCATTGCTGTTATTTGAAGCTGAAGAGCAGAGTCTATTGGCTTACTTACGCTGGTACACTACACATGTTATAAAAAGACTGAGTGTGATCAAAGGTACAAAAATTATTGCAGCCCGGTGTGAGAAAGATACACCCCTAACAACAATAGTACCTCGTGGTCCCTTTAGAGGCAATCCACAGCGATACCTTAATTTCTGTGTGAAAACATACAACCAATTTGAAGGAAAATGATGATCCTTTTATGGTTTTGGGTTTTGGAGACAATCTTAATGACACAAGGGCACCCTAGCATCCCGGTTGGGCCCAGAGAAAACATTTGGGTAACGTTTGCCAACCAAACAGGTCAAATGGATTTTTGTCTGAGTATGGCCAAAGCATCTGATCCCTTTCAAACATGTCTGATTGGCATTCCTTACCTTGATACAGGTGACTTTAAAGGATGGGTTAATCCTAATCCTACCAAAATTGAGGTGGAACGTGCATGCAATGTAACCAAAGAATGCACGAATGGCACCAAAGGTATGACGTCTCTTTTGTTGGTGGCTAATCTGAACAGGACAATGAGAGACAGTCCCAGTGAATTACAACTATTTGGAGCTGTGTATGGAAATGACTCTTGTTTCAGACTTAATCTGAAAAAAGAAAAGATCTTTTTGAAATGGCAACAAACAATTGGGAATGTATCCACCACAAACATAACAGCACAAAACCCTCCATATGACAATGTAACCTGGTGCCAAGGTTATGTCAGAAATTTAACAATGAGTGTGACAAAACCAAAATATTTACCACCTGGTTACTTCTTGATTTGTGGCAATAGAGCATGGCCTGGCATTCCTAAGTATCCCATTGGCGGACCATGTTACTTGGGAAAGTTGACTATGTTTACACCTACCATGAGACAAATAACACAACTGAAAAAGAAAAATATTCGGAACAAACGAGAAACTGAATTTGATAAATACTGCAAGTCAGTAGAAAACCAACCCATTAAATTTTGGACGCCTACAACAAATTTCTTTGCATCCATATTTGCCCCCGTTGGAGCAAAAAAGAGCCTGGCTCTTGTCCAAAGAACAGCTTGTTGGGCAAGAGATCAAATGAATAGAACTTCGAAAATTCTGGGAGAATTGGCTCATGACTCTGATGAAATAAGGCATGCTGTTTTACAAAACAGAGCAGCCATAGATTTTCTATTGCTGGCTCAGGGGCATGGATGTGAAGAATTTGAAGGCATGTGTTGTATGAATCTATCTGATCACTCTCAGTCCATCTACCAGAAACTCAAAGAAATGCAAAGTCACCTGAATGACTTTGAAGTTCAAAAAGATCCCATTAGGGGATGGCTAACAAAATTAGGTTTAGGACCATGGCTTGCGGAGATCACTAAACAAGCAATTTCGCTTTTACTAATACTGCTGGCTGCTTTATGCATTGTTCCTTGTGCTTTTAAATGCATTCAAAGCATGCTAACAAAGGCAATGAGTGACGTGTTTTTAACATTGTCTAAACAGAGCGGGGGAAGTGTGGAAGATATTGCAGAAACCTGGTTGGTAGAGAGAGGACACATTAAAGATTCTATACCGCTGGTCTCACGCTAAAGCAAGAAAACTATTAGAAGGTCACTGATCAGTGTGTTTGTGAAACTGCTTTGTCTAAGAAACTGCAAGGCTGCATTGTCTGCTGTGAAGCTGTATTGTTAAAGAAACTGCAAGGCTGCATTGTCTGCTGTGAAGCTGTATTGTTTAAGAAACTGCATACGTGATAGAAAAATTAGAGCAACAGGATGGGAAAGGTAGAGAAAGTAGCAAATAGTAAATAAAGTAACTATAGCCATGAGAAAGAGGCAGCATTTGCGCAAATGTAACGTAGGTAATTAGGAGTCAATGATGAGCTTGTATTTGCAATATTAATGAGCCTAATTATTAACCTTTATAAGCATGGAGCTTACAGCAATAAAGTTGGATTAGTCATGATCAATACTGTGATCGTGTGATACTTTCCCGTCGTCCGCAACAATGACATGCCTGGGCTTTATGAGGTCATTGTGATGATGAGGCCTGCGCCATTATGACATGTCAGGGCTTTATGAGGTCAGTGTGATGATGAGGCCTGCACCATTATGACATGTCTGGGCTTTTTGAGGTCGGTGTTATGATGAGACCTGCACCATTATGAGGTGTCTAGTCTTTATGAGGTCAGTGTGATGATGAGGCCTGCACCATTATGAGGTGTCAGGGCTTTATGAGGTCAGTGCCGTGATGAGGTCAGCACCATTATGATATTTCTGGGCTTTATGAGGTCTGTGCCAAGAGGAGGCCTGGGCCATTATGACGTATCTGGGATTTTGAGGTCACTGTGATGATGAGGCCTGCACCATTATGACGTGGCTGGGCTTTATGAGGTTAGTGTGATGATGAGGCCTGCACCATTATGACGTGTCTGGGCTTTATGAGGTCAGTGTGATGATGAGGCCTGCACCATTATGATATATCTGGGCTTTATGTTGTAAGTGCCATGATGAGACCTGCACAATTATGACATGTCTGGGTTTTATGAGGTCAAGGTGATTATGAGACCTGCACCATTATGGGGTTTCAGGGCTCTGTGAGATCAGTGCCGTGAGGAGGCCTGGACCATTATGACATATCTGGGCTTTATGAGGTCAGTACCATGAGAAGGCCTGCACTATTATGACATGTCTACTCTTTATGAGGTCAGTGCCATGATGAGACCTGTACCATTATGACATGTCTGGGCTTTATGAGGTCACTGTGCTGGTGAGGCCTGCACCATCATGACATGTCTGGGCTTTATGAGATCAGTGCCATGACGAGGCTTGCACCATTATGACATGTCTGGGCTTTATGAGGTCAGTGCCATGATGAGGCCTGCACCATTATGACATGTCTGGGCTTTATGAGGTCACTGTGATGATGAGTACTTCCACCATTATGACATATCTCGGCTTTATGAGGTCAGTGCCATGAGGAGGCCTGCACTATTATGACATGTCTGGGCTTTATGAGGTCAGTGTGATGATGAGGCCTGCACCATTATGACATGTCTGGGCTTTATGAGGTCAGTGTGATGATGAGGCCTGCACCATTATGACATGTCTGGGCTTTTTGAGGCCAGTGTGATGATGGTATCTGCACAAATATGAGGTGTCTGGGCTTTCTGAGGTCAGTGCCATGATGAGGTCTCCACCATTATGACATGTCTGGGCTTTATGAAGTCACTGTGATGATGAGGCCTGGGCAATTATGACATGTCTGGGCTTTATGAGGTCAGTGCCGTGATGAGGCTTGCACTATTATGACATGTCTGGGCTTTATGAGGTCAGTGCTATGAGGAGACCTGCACCATTGTGAGGTGCCTGATCTTTATGAGGTCAGTGTGATGATGAGACCTGCACCATTATGACGTGGCTGGGCTTTATGTGGTCATTGTGATGATGAGGCCTGCAGCATTATGACGTGTCTGGGTTTTATGTGGTCAGTGCCATGATTCGATCTGCACGATTATGACATGTCTGGGCTTTATGAGGTCAGTGCCATGATGAGGCCTGGACCATTATGACGTGTCTGGGCTTTCTGAGGTCAGTGTGATGATGAGACCTGCACAATATGATATGTCTGGACTTTATGAGGTCAGTGCCCAGAGGAGGTCTGTGACATTATGACATGTCTGGGCTCCATGAGGTCAGTGTGATGATGAGGCCTGCAGCATTATGACATGTCTGGGCTTTATGAGGTCAGTACCATGAGGAGGCCTGGACCATTATGACATACCTGGGCTTTATGAGGTCACTGTGATGATGAGGTCTGCACCATTATGACATGTCTGGGCTTTATGAGGTCAGTGTGATGATGAGACCTGCACCATTATGACATGTCTGGGCTTTATGAGGCCACTGTGTTGGTGAGGCCTGTGCCATTATGAGGTGTCAGGGCTTTATGAGGTCAGTGCCGTGATGAGGCCTGCACCATTATGATATGTCTGGGCTTTATGAGGTCAGTGCCAAGAGGAGGCCTGTGCCATTACGACATGTCTGGGCTTTATGAGGTCAGTGTGATGATGAGGCCTGCAACATTATGACATGTCTGGACTTTATGAGGTCAGTGTCAAGAGGAGGCCTGGGCCATTATGACATGTCTGGGCTTTATGAGGTCAGTGCCATGATGAGGCCTGTACCATTATGACATGTCAGGGGTTTATGAGGTCAGTGCTATGACGAGGCCGGTACCATTATGACATGTTTGGGCTTTATGAGGTCACTGTGATGATGAGTCCTGCCACGATTATGACATATCTGGGCTTTATGAGGTCAGTGCCATGAGGAACTCTGCACTATTATGACATGTCTGGGCTTTATGAGGTCAGTGCCAGGAGGAGACCTGAACCATTATGACAGATCTGGGCTTTATGAGGTCAGTGTGATGATGAGGCCTGCACCATTATGACATGTCTGGGCTTTATGAGGTCAGTGCCACGATGAGGCCTGAATCATTATGACATGTCTGGGCTTTATGAGGTCAGCGTTATAATGAGACCTGCACCATTATGACATATCTGGGCTTTATGAAGTGAGTACCATGATGAGGTCTGCACCATTATGACGTGTCTGGGCTTTTTGAGGCCAGTGTGATGATGAGACCTGCACAAATATGAGGTGTCTGGGCTTTATGAGGTCAGTGTCATGATGAGGCCTGCACCATTATGACGTTTCTGGGCATTATGAGGTCAGTGTGATGATGCGGCCTGTATCATTATGACATGTCTGGGCTTTATAAGGTGACTGTGATGATGAGGCCTGCACCATTATGACATGTCTGGGCTTTATGAGGTCAGTGCCATGCGGAGGTCTGCACCATTATGACATGTCAGGGCTTTATGAGGTCAGTGCCAAGAGGAGGCCTGGGCCATTATGACATATCTGGGCTTTATGACGTCACTGTGATGATGAGGCCTGCACCATTATGACGTCGCTGGGCTTTATGAGGTCAGTGCCATGAGGAGACCTCCACAATTATGACATGTCTGGGCTTTATGAGGTCACAGTGATGATTAGGCCTGCAGCATAATGATATATCTGGGCTTTATGTTGTAAGTGCCATGATGAGGCCTGCACAATTATGACATGTCTGGGATTTATGAGATCAGTGTGATGATGAGACCTGCACCATTATGAAGTGTCAGGGCTTTTTGAGGTCAGTGCCATGACGAGGCTTGCACCATTATGACATGTCTGGGCTTTATGAGGTCAGTGCCATGAGGAGGCCTGGGCCATTATAACATGTCGGGTCTTCGTGTCGTCAGTGCCATGATGAGGCCTGCACCATTATGACATGTGTGGGCTTTATGAGGTCAGTGCCATGAGGAGGCCTCCACAATTATGACATGTCTGGGCTTTATGAGGTCACTGTGATGATTAGGCCTGCAGCATAATGATATATCTGGGCTTTATGTTGTAAGTGCCATGATGAGGCCTGCACAATTATGACATGTCTGAATTTTATGAGGTCAGTGCCATGATGAGACCTGCACGATTATGACATTTCTGGGCTTTATGAGGTCAAGGTTATTATGAGACCTGCACCATTATGGGGTGGCAGGGTTTTTTGAGATCAGTGCCATGAGTAGGCCTGCACCATTATGACATGTCTGGGCTTTATGAAGTCACTGTGATGATGAGGCCTGTGCCATTATGACATGTCTGGGCTTCATGAGGTCAGCGTGATTATGAGACCTGCACCATTATGACGTGCCTGAGTTTTATGGGGTCAGTGAGATGATGAGGCCTGCACGATTATGACATGTCTGGGCTTTAAGAGGTCAGTGCCATGATGAGACCTGCACCATAATGGGGTGTCTGGGCTTTATGAGATCAGTGCCATGAGGAGGCCTGGGCCATTATGACATGTCTGGGCTTTATGAGGTCAGTGCCATGATGAGACCTGCATTATTATGAAATGTCCGGGCTTTATGAGGTCACTGTGATGATGAGACCTGCACCATTTTGATATGTCTGGGTTTTATGAGGTCAGTGCCATGAGGAGGCCTGTGCCATTATGACATGTCTGGGCTTTATGAGGTCACTGTGTTAGTGAGGTCTGCACCATCATGACATGTCTGGGCTTTATGAGATCAGTGCCATGACGAGGCTTGTACCATTATGACATGTCTGGGCTTTATGAGATCAGTGCCATGAGGAGACCTGGGCCATTATGACATGTCTGGGCTTTATGAGGTCAGTGTGATGATGAGGCCTGCACCATTATGACATGTCTGGGTTTTATGAGGTCAGTGCTATGATGAGGCCTGCACCATTATGACATGTCTGGGCTTTATGAGGTCACTGTGATGATGAGTCCTGCCACCATTATGACATATCTCGGCTTTATGAGGTCAGTGCCATGAGGAGGCCTGCACCATTATGACATGTCTGGGCTTTATGAGGTCAGTGCCAAGAGGAGACCTGAATCATTATGACATGTCTGGGCTTTATGAGGTGACTGTGATGATGAGGCCTGCACCATTATGACATGTCTGGGCTTTATGAGGTCAGTGCCGCGATGGGGACTGAATCACTATGACATATCTGGGCTTTATGAGGTTACTGTGATGATGAGACCTGCACCATTATGACATATCTGGGCTTTATGAAGTCAGTGCCATGAAGTGGTCTGCACCATTTTGACGTTTCTGCGCTTTTTGAGGCCAGTGTGACGATGAGACCTGCACAAATATGAGGTGTCTGGGCTTTATGAGGTCAGTGCCGTGATGAGGCTTGCACCATTATGACATGTCTGGGCTTTGTGAGGTCAGTGCCATGAGGAGGCCTGCACCATTATGAGGTGTCTGATCTGTATGAGGTCAGTGTGATGATGAGACCTGCACCATTATGACGTGTCTGGGCATTATGAGGTCAGTGTGATGATGCGGCCTGTATCATTATGACATGTCTGGGCTTTATGAGGTGACTGTGATGATGAGGCCTGCACCATTATGACATGTCTGGGCTTTATGAGGTCAGTGCCATGCGGAGGCCTGCACCATTATGACATGTCTTGGCTTTATGAGGTCAGTGTGATGATGAGGCCTGCAAAATTATGAAATGTCTGGACTTTACGAGGTCAGTGCCTGATGAGACCTGGGCTTTAAGGGATGTCTGGGCTTTATGTGGTCAATGCCATGTTGAGGCCTGCACCATTATGACATGCCTGGGCTTTATGAGATCAGTGCCATGACGATGCCTGCGCCATTATGACATATCAGGGCTTTATGTGGTCAGTGTGATGATGAGGCCTGCACCATTATGACATGTCTGGGCTTTATGAGGTCAGTGCCATGATGAGGCCTGCACAATTAAGACGTGTCTGCGCTTTATGTGGTCACTGTGATGATGAAGCCTGCTCCATTATGACGTGGCTGGGCTTTATGAGGACACTGTGATGATGAGGTCTGCACCATTATGACGTGTCTGGGCTTTATGACGACAGTGCCATGATGAGGCCTGCACCATTATGACGTTACTAGGTTTTATGAGGTCACTGTGATGCTGATGTCTGCACCATCATGAGGTGTGTGGGCATTATGAGGTCAGTGTGATGATGAGGCCTGCACCATTATGACATGTCAGGGCTTTATGAGGTCAGTGCCATGATGAGGCCTGTACCATTATGACGTTTTTGGGCTTTATGAGGTCACTGTGATGATGAGGCCTGCACCATTATGATATATCTGGGCTTTATGTTGTAAGTGCCATGATGAGACCTGCACAATTATGACATGTCTGGGTTTTATGAGGTCAAGGTGATTATGAGACCTGCACCATTATGGGGTGTCAGGGCTCTGTGAGATCAGTGCCATGAGGAGGCCTGGACCATTATGACATGTCTGGGCTTTATGAGGTCAGTACCATGAGAAGGCGTGCAGTATTATGACATGTCTTCTCTTTATGAGGTCAGTGCCAAGAGGAGGCCTGAACCATTATGATATGTCTGGGCTTTATGAGGTCACTGTGTTGGTGAGACCTGCACCATTATTACATATCTGGGCTTTATGAGGTTAATGCCATGATGAGTCCTGCACCATTATGACGTATCTGGGCTTTATGATGTCAGTGCCATGAGGAGGCCTGCACCATTATGACATGTCTGGGCTTTATGAGGTCAGTGCCATGATGAGGCCTGCACCATTATGACGTGTCTGAATTCTATGAGGTCAGTTCCATGGTGAGACCTGCACCATTATGACATGTTGGGGCTTTATGAGGTCAGTGCCATGATGACGCCTGCACCATTTTGACATGTCTGGGGTTTATGCGGTCAGTGTGATGATGAGACCTGCACCATTATGACATGCCTGGGCTTTATGAGGTCAGTGCCATGATGAGGCCTGGACAATTATGACGTGTCTGGGCTTTATGAGTTCAGTGTGATGATGAGACCTGCACCATTATGATATGTCTGGGCTTTATGAGGTCAGTGCCAAGAGGAGGCCTGTGCCATTATGACATGTCTGGGCTTCATGAGGTCAGTGTGATGATGAGGCCTGCAGCATTATGACATGTCTGGGCTTTATGAGGTCGGTACCATGAGGAGGCCTGGACCATTATGACATATCTGGGCTTTATGAGGTCACTGTGATGATGAGGCCTGCACCATTATGACAGTCTGGGCTTTATGAGGTCAGTGTGATGATGAGGCCTGCACCATTATGACATGTCTGGGCTTTATGAGGTCACTGTGTTGGTGAGGCCTGCACCATCATGACATGTCTGGGCTTTATGAGATCAGTGTGATTGTGAGACCTGCACCATCATGACATGTCTGGGCTTTATGAGATCAGTGCCATGACGAGGCTTGCACCATTATGACATGTCTGGGCATTATGAGGTCAGTGCCATGAGGAGGTCTGCACCATTATGACATGTCTGGGCTTTATGAGGTCACTGTGATGATGAGTCCTGCCACCATTATGACATATCTCGGCTTTATGAGGTCAGTGCCATGAGGAGCTCTGCACTGTTATGACATGCCTGGGCTTTATGAGGTCAGTGTGATGATGAGGTCTGCAAAATTATGACATGTCTGGACTTTACGAGGTCAGTGCCATTATGAGGCCTGGGCCATTAAGGTATGTCTGGGTTTTATGTGGTCAATGCCATGATGAGGCCTGCACCATTATGACATGCCTGGGCTTTTTGAGGCCAGTGTGATGATGAGACCTGCACAAATATGAGGTGTCTGGGCTTTATGAGGTCAGTGTGTTAGTGAGGCCTGCACCATCATGACATGTCTGGGCTTTATGAGATCAGTGCCATGACGAGGCTTGTACCATTATGATATGTCTGGGCTTTATGAGGTCAGTGCCAAGAGGAGGCCTGTGCCATTATGACATGTCTGGGCTTTATGAGGTCACTGTGATGATGAGTCCTGCCACCATTATGACATATCTCGGCTTTATGAGCTCAGTGCCATGAGGAGCTCTGCACTATTATGACATGTCTGGGCTTTACGAGGCCAGTGCCATGATGAGGCCTGCACTATTAAGGTATGTCTGGGTTTTATGTGGTCAATGCGATGATGAGGCCTGCACCATTATGACATGTCTGGGTTTTATGAGGTCAGTGTGATGATGAGTCCTGCACAATTAAGACGTGTCTGGGCTTTATGAGGTCAGTGTGATAATGAGACCTGCACCATTATGACGTGCCTGGGTTTTATGTGGACAGTGTGATGATGAGGCCTGCACCATTATGACATGTCTGGGCTTTTTGAGGTCGGTGTTATGATGAGACCTGCACCATTATGAGTTGTCTAGTCTTTATGAGGTCAGTGTGATGATGAGGCCTGCACCATTATGAGGTGTCTGGGCTTTATGAGGTCAGTGTGATGATGAGGCCTGCACCATTATGACATGTCTGGGCTTTATGGGGTCGGTGTGATGATGAGACCTGCACCATTATGAGGTGTCAGGGCTTTATGAGGTCAGTGCCGTGATGAGGCCTGCACCATTATGATATGTCTGGACTTTATGAGGTCTGTGCCAAGAGGAGGCCTTTGCCATTACGACATGTCTGGGCTTTATGAGGTCAGTGTGATGATGAGGCCAGCAGCATTATGACATGTCTAGTCTTTATGAGGTAAGTGTGATGATGAGGCCTGCACCATTATGACATGTCTGGGATTTATGAGATCAGTGTGATGATGAGACCTGCACCATAATGAAGTGTCAGGGCTTTTTGAGGTCAGTGCCATGACGAGGCTTGCACCATTATGACATGTCTGGGTTTATGAGGTCAGTGCCATGAGGAGGCCTGTATCATTATGACATGTCGGGACTTCATGTCGTCAGTGCCATGATGAGGCCTGCACCATTATGACATGTCTGGGCGTTATGAGGTCAGTGTGATGATGAGGCCTGCACCATTATGACATGTGTGGGTTTTATGAGGTCAGTGCTATGACGGGGCCTGCACCATTATGACATGTCTGGATGTTATGAGGTCACTGTGATGATGAGTCCTTCCACCATTATGACATGTCTGGGCTTTATGAGGTCAGTGTGATGATGCGGCCTGCAGCATTATGACATGTCTAGTCTTTATGAGGTAAGTGTGATGATGAGGCCTGCACCATTATGACGTGTCTGGGATTTATGAGATCAGTGTGATGATGAGACCTGCACCATTATGAAGTGTCAGGGCTTTTTGAGGTCAGTGCCATGACGAGGCTCGCACCATTATGACATGTCTGGGCTTTATGAGGTCAGTGCCATGAGGAGGCCTGGGCCATTATGACATGTCGGGGCTTCATGTCGTCAGTGCCATGACGGGGCCTGCACCATTATGACATGTCTGGATTTGATGAGGTCATTGTGATGATAAGGCCTGTACCATTATGACATATCTGTGCTTTATGAGGTCAGTGCCATGAGGAGGCCTGCACCATTATGACCTGTCTGGGCTTTATGAGGTCAGTACTATGATGAGGTCTGCACCATTATGACGTGGCTGGGCTTTATGAGGTCACTGTGATGATGAGACCTGCACCATTATGACGTGGCTGGGTTTTATGAGGTCAGGGCCATGATGTGACCTGCACCATTATGACATGTCTGGGTTTTATGAGGTCAGTGCCATGAGGAGGCCTGGGCCATTATGACATGTCTGGGCTTTATGCGGTCAGCGTTATAATGAGACCTGCTCCATTATGACATGTCTGGGCTTTATGAGGTCAGTGTGATGATTAGGCCTGCAGCATTATGATATATCTGGGCTTTATTTTGTAAGTGCCATGATGAGGCCTGCACCATTATGACATGTCTGGGTTTTATGAGGTCAGTGCCATGATGAGACCTGCACGATTATGACATTTCTGGGCTTTATGAGGTCAGTGCCATAGGGAGGCCTGCACTATTATGACATATCCGGGCTTTTTGAGGCCAGTGTGATGACGAGGCCTGGGCCATTATGACATATCTGGGCTTTATGAGGTCAGTACCATGAGAAGGCCTACACTATTATGACGTCTCTGGCCTTTATGAGGTCAGTGCCAAGAGGAGGCCTGAACCATTATGATATGTCTGGGCTTTATGAGGTCACTGTTTTAGTGAAGCCTGCACCATTATGACATGTCTGGACCTTATGAGGTCAGTGTGATGATGAGGCCTGCACTATTATGACATGTCTGGGCTTTATGAGGTCAGTGTGATGATGAGGCCTGCACCATTATGAGGTCTCTGGGCTTTATGAGGTCACTGTGATTATGAGGCTTGCATCATTATGACGTCTGAATTTTAAGAGGTCAGTGCCATGGTGAGGCCTGCACCATTATGACATGTCTGGGCTTTATGAGGTCGATGCCATGTTGAGTCCTGCACCATTACGACATATCTGGGCTTTATGAGGTCAGTGCCATGAGGAGGCGTGCCCCATTATGACATGTCTGGTCTTTATCAGGTCAGTGTGATGATGAGGCCTGCACCATTATGACATGTCTGGGCTTTATGAGGTCAGTGCCAAGAGGAGGCCTGCACAATTATGAAGTGTCTGGGCTTTATGAGGTCACTGTGATGATGAGACCTGCACCATTATGACGTGTCTGGGTTTTATGAGGTCAGTGTGATGATGATGAAGCCTGCACCATTATGACATGTCTGGGCTTTATTAGGTCAGTGTGATGATGAGGCCTGGGCCATTATGACATGTCTGGGCTTTATGAGGTCAGTGCCATGATGAGGCCTGCACCATTATGATTTTTCTGGGCTTTATGTTGTAAGTGCCATGATGAGGCCTGCACAGTTATGACATGTCTGGGCTTTATGAGGTCAGTGCCATGATGAGACCTGCACGATTTTGACATTTCTGGGCTTTATGAGGTCAAGGTGATTATGAGACCAGCACCATTTTGGGTTTCTGGGCTTTATGAGATCAGTGCTATGAGGAGACCTGCACGATTATGACATGTTTGGGCTTTATAAGGTCAGTACCATGATGAGGCCTTGGCCATTATTACATGTCTGGTTTTTATGAGGTCAGCGTGATTATGAGACCTGCACCATTATGACATGTCTGGGTTTTATGGGGTCAGTGTTATGATGAGGCCTGCACCATTATGTCATGTCTCGACTTTTTCAGGTCTTTGAGGTGTTATGATGAGGCCTGCACCATTATGAGGTGTCTGGGCTTTATGAGGTCAGTGCCATGAGGAGGCCTGCGCCATTATGACATGTCTGGGCTTTATGATGTCACTGTGATGATGTGTCCTGCACCATTATGACATGTCTGGTCTTTTTGAGGCCAGTGTGATGATGAGACCTGCACAAATATGAGGTGTCAGGGCTTTTTGAGGTCAGTGCCGTGATGAGGTCTGCACCATTTTGATATGTTTGGGCTTTATGAGGTCACTGTGATGATGAGACCTGCACCATTATGAGGTGTCTGAGTTTTATGAGGTCAGTGCCATGGTTAGATCTGCACGATTATGACATGTCTGGGCTTTATGAGGTCAGTGCCATGAGGTGGCCTGGGCCATTATGTCATGTCTTGGCTTTATGAGGTCAGTGTGATGATGAGGCCTGCACCATTATGTCATGTCTGGGCTTTATGAGGTCTGTGCCATGAGGAGGCCTGCACCATTATGACATATCTGGGCTTTATGAGGTTAGTGTGATGATGAGGCCTGCACCTTTATGAAGTGTCAGGGCTTTATGAGGTCAGTGTTATGATGAGAACTGCACCGTTATGACATTTCTGGGCTTTATGAGGTCCATGTGATGATGAGGTCTGCACCATTACGACATGTCTGGGCTTTATTAGGTCAGTGCTATGAGTAGGCCTGCAGCATTATGACATGTCTGGGCTTTATGTGGGCAGTACCATTATGAGGCCTGAACCATTATGATATGTCTGGGCTTTATGAGGTCAGTGCCATGATGAGGTCTACACCATTATGAGGTGTCTGGACTTTATGAGGTCAGTGCCATGATGAGGCCTGGACCATTATGTCATGTCTGTTCTTTATGAGGTCAGTGTGATGATGAGGCCTGCAGCATTATGACGTGTCTGGACTTTATGAGGTCAGTGCCATGCGGGAGCCTGCACTATTATGAGATGTGTGGGCTTTATGAGGTCAGTGTGGTGATGACGCCTGTACCAATATGTCATGTCTGGGCTTTATGAGGTCAGTGCCATGATGAGGCCTGCAGTATTATGTGGTGTCTGGGCTTTATGAGGTCAGTGTGATGATGAGGCCTGCACCATTATGATGTTTCTGGGCTTTATGAGGTCACTGTGATGATGAGGGCTCCACCGTTGTCAGGTGTCTGGGGTTTATGAGGTCATTGTGATTATGAGGGCTGCACCATTGTGACTTGTCTGGGCTTTATGAGGTCAGTGTCGTTATTAGGCCTGCACCATTATGACATGTCTGGGTTTTATCAGGTCAGTGTGATGATGAGACCTGCACCATTTTGACATGTCTGGGCTTTATGAGGTCAGTGCCGTGAGGAGGCCTGCACCATTATGATATTTCTGGCCTTTATTATGTCATTGTGATGATGAGGCCTGTACCATTATGACGTGTCTGGGCTTTATGAGGTCAGTGTGATGATGAAGTGATAGCACAGATATCTCTTGTTTGTCATGGGCTCCCTAGGCTGACAAGCCACCACAAAGCTGAAGATTTCTGGCTTTCTTTCCTGGCGATACGGGCTGTCATTTCCTGTTTTCACACCTGCGTCCCAACTGCACCATCATTCCCAAATTTGCATACGAATGAAGATTCCTCCCACAGCGAAGATTTAGGCAGAGAAAACTCTTACTCCCCATGGGGTCTCCAGGCTGACAATCCAAAAGCACCACAAAGCCACAAAGCCACCACAAAGCCAGTCTTTCTTTTCTGGCAATGATTCCTTTCTTTCCTAAACAAACATTCTTGCCAAAACAAAGATGGCAGCACAGAAAGCACTCGCTATTCATGGATGCCCCAGCTTGGCAAACATACTGCACCTCAATCCCAAGTCTCCAGGCTTTCTTTCCTGGGGATAATGGCTATTGTTTCCTGTTTTCACACCTCCTCGCACCTACCACACCAACTCCCAAAATTGCATATAAACAAAGATTCCTCCCACAACAAAGATGACGGCACAGAAAGCTCTTGCTCCCCATGGAGTCTCCAGGCTGACAAACCAAAAGCACCACAAAGCCAAAGCTTCCAGGCTTTCTTTCCTGCCGATAAGCGCTGTCATTTCCTGTCTTCAGACCTGCCTCGCATCTGCCAGCCAAACTCCCAAAATTGCATATAAACAAAGATTCCTCCCACAAAAAAGATGACAGCACAGAAAGAACTCGCTATTCATGGATGCCCCAGCTTGGCAAACACCCTGCACCACAATGCCAAGTCTCCAGGCTTTCTTTCCTGGGGATTTGGGCTTTCATTTCCTGTTTTCACACCTGCCTCCCAACTGCCAGACCGATTCCCAAAATTGCATATAGAGAAAGACTCCTCCGACACCAAAGAGGCCAGCACAGAAAGTTCTTCCTCCCCATTGAGTGCCCAGAATGACACACCAGCTGCACCACAAAGCCAAAGCTACCAGGCTTTCTTTCCTGGGGATAAGGGCTGTTATTTCCTGTTTTCAGACCTGCCTCCCAACTGCCAGACCGATTCTTAAAATTTCATAGAAGACTCCTCTCTCAGCTAAGATGCCACCAGAAATATGTTTTGATCCCTATGTGGTCTCCAGGTTGACAAACAAACTGCACCACAAAAACAAAGCTTTCAGGCTTTCTTTCCTGGGAATAAGGGCTGTCATATCCTATTTTCACACCTGCGTCCCGACTACCAGACCGACTCCTAAAATTGCATATAAACAAAGATTCCTCCCACAACAAAGGTGATCGCACAGAAATCTGTTGTTGCTCATGGACTCCCTAGGCTGACAAACCAACTACACTTCAAAGCTGAAGATTGCTGGCTTTCTTTCCTGGCGATAAGGGCTGTCATTTCCTGTTTTCAGACCTGCCTCCCAACTGCCAGATCGACTCCCAAAATTTCATACGAAGGAAGATTCCTCCCACAGCAAAGATGTAGGCAGAGAAAGCTCCTGCTCCGCATGGAGTCTCCAGGATGACAAACCAAAAGCACCACAAAGCCAAAGCTTCCAGGCTTTCTGTCCTGCCGATAAGCGCTGTCATTTCCTGTCTCCACACCTGCCTCCCAACTGCCAGCCCGACTCCCAAAATTGCATATGAAGGAAGATTCCTCCCACAGTGAAGATGTTGGCAGAGAAAGCTCCTGCTCCCCATGGAGTCTCCAGGCTGACAAACCAACTGCACCACAAAGTCAAAGCTTCCAGGCTTTCTTTCCTGCCAATAAGCACTGTCATTTCCGGTTTTCAGCCCTGTCTCCCAACTGCCAACCCAACTCCCAAAATT